>NC_053430.1:54970151-55161704 GCF_007990345.1 Gossypium hirsutum | reverse complement strand
AGGGAATATGATGAAAACAAAAAAAAGAGAGTGTGTGGTTGTTCCCCCCATTGCCGTGAGTTAAAGAAAAGAAAGAGAAAATTTTGTTCATCCTTTTCATCTTCATTTGGCCGAAATTCTAAGGAAGGAGGAAGGAGTTCTTGCTTCATGTTTGGTTTGGAAGAGGATTAGTAGGAGGTTTTGCCATACTTGTATCTAGATCAAGGTATGTTTGAGGTTGTGCCATGAGATTCATGCATGTTTTTAGTTGCTAGCTTGAGTTCTAATTAGCCCATGGTTCAAATCTTTGCTATGTCATGGGGATGATATTCGGCCTAGGTAGATTTTGTGTTAATGCCATTGCATGCTAAATATGGAGCTTGTTAATGATGCATGTGATGGTGGATTGATGATTCTTGAATCTTCTTTTTAGCATTTTTGAGTGAGCACACATGTGCATTGGTTGCTAGATGGAGAAGAATCGGCTAGCAAGTTGTGTGCTAAGGCCGAATATAATTTTTGTATATTAATGAGTAATGCATGGGTTAAATTGATGGAAAGGGAGAGGGTGCTTTACTAGTGTATATATGTGTGTATTAGCCAAGTTTTGAACTTGAAACAAAAGGGTGTTTAGTCAATACAAGTGACCATACTTGTAGAATGTATTAAGTGTTGAAATCGGCCCCAACATGACATGCATATTCGGGCATAGGAAGGAGATTGGTGTTGCATGTATTCGGTTAGAGGACAGCATATTGATGCTTTTGTCTTGGCTTAGAAAATTCGGCCAAGGGGGAAAAATTAGCTAAAATGTTGAGTTTGATTCATGATTCCGTACATATGTGACTTTAATGTCTAATGTATAAATATGGGCTAAGTGCCTTGTGTTCCTCTTTTCGATGCTCAAATGATTAAATCAATTTATTTGTTTAATTAAGCTCAAGAGCAAAGGGGAACTAAATCCGATAAGGGAAGGAAAAGTGGTCGAATAGCTGTCAGAATCGTTCGACAACACCCGAGGTAAGTTCTTGAGTAAAAGAGCTTAAATTATGATTTGATTAGATCATGTTTTAAGGAAATCAAAATCATGCTCTTTGTGTGTGGCTATTGAGCCGAAATTGCAAGAATGATAAGTGACTTGTGTTTGAGTTTTGTTAACGAAAATGAAATACGAATGTGCCATGATTTACTGTTAAATGTGCATGGTTATTTGAATAATGTCCGGGCTAAGTCCCGAAGGCTTTGTGCTAAGTGACCATATCCGGACTAAGATCCGAAGGCATTTGTGCGAGATACTAATTCCGGGCTAAGCCCGAAGGCATTTGTGCGAGTTACTAAATCCGGGTTAAGTCCCGAAGGCAATTGTGCGAGTTACTATAACCGGGCTATGTCTCGAAGGCATTTGAACGAGTAGCTATATCCGGTTAAATTCCGAAGGTACGTGATTTGGGAATGAATGATCTTACTGTAAAAATTTCAGTAAATACTCTAGAAACATCCCAACATTGAGGTATGTTTCGTATGTGCTTGAATTTAGTTGAGCCCTTACAAATAAGTATTCGCTCAGTTGATAAACGAGCTACCGGCCTTTGGCTAAGTTGATCTTTTGTGTATGTACATAAGGGTTGGTAATGTGAAGCAAGTATGATATCGAAAATTTGTGCATATGAAATTATCCGTTTAGCTATATGAATGCTATACTTTTGCTGTGCTGGAATTCCTTGCTCAAAACTTACTAAGCATAAATTGCTTACTCCGTTTCTTTGATCCTCTATTTTATAGATTTTGGTTCTCCAGCTATCGGACTCAGGATTTTGAAGTCGAAGTCGCCCACACTATCAAAGCCCCCCCCTTTTGGTACAATTTTGGTTGAACTTCGAAATGGCATGTATAGGACTACCCGTTCGTTGTGGGTCATGGACCCTTTGGACTTGTATAATTTTGGATAGCCATGCGAAAATGGCTTATATATGTTTGAGTATAATGTTATAATCATTTGGTATGGATATGGTTATTGAGAGATGTGGATATGCTTGACAAGGATTGGCCATGGGAATGGTTAATCACTATCATAAATTGTGCTATTTATGCAAAAAGGGCTAGTTGAATCATGGAAACTATGAAATAGGTAAAGTCTACCTTAAAGGCAGATGCTGATAGCAGCAGTGATGTAGATTTTGAAAATCACTAAAAATAGTAGGAATGGAATTAAATAGTGAATAAATTATGTAAACTAACCTTGATGAATCTATTTTCATAGGAAAGTAACGAAACAATCATACGGACGGTATGTTAAGAGATATTCAGGTTCTTGTGAGACAGGGCCAGAACGGTTTCTGGATTTCCTGTTCCGACTTTGGAAATTAATTATAAATTAACCAGAGACAATTAGGAGTCAAGCCATATATTTATAGATTCCTCTCTGAGTCTAGTTTCTATAGAAACAAACGGCATCAGTATTGAAGCCCTGTACAGGGAGATATCCAAGTCGTAATGCGTAAAGGTCAGTGTAGTCGATCCCTGTAACATGGGAGACTTTTACTAATAAAATGTACTAATTGGCCCAACCAAAAATTCTAGAAAAAAATATGTAGATGGGCATATGAGTCTAGTTTCAGGGAAAATTTACGGAACTGGATTCCGAGTTTCTGAACTCAAGATATGATTTTTAAAGCGACTAGTACGCAGATTGGTAGTGTCTGGGAAATTATTTTTAAAGTCTGTTAACACCTCGTGTTCGACTCCGGTGACGGTCTCGGGTTCGGGGTGTTACAAGGTTTGGCCAATCAATACCAGATTTTTCTTAAAGTTTCCACTGTTTCACTGTTTGACTAATCTGACCACTCTTCACTACGAATCAAATTTCTCATTTTACTGAATTCAAAATGTGTTGTATTTGATTTCATTTGAAACTAGACTCATTAAGGAGTCTAAGCATATAAATTTTATCTTATAACCATTTTTGTACAATTTATAATGATTTTCTAAAAACAGAACAGAGGATTACAGTGTCATTCTGCGCTGTCTCACACAACTTTAAGTATCTCATTATTGGAAATTCCTTTGCTTACACGGTTTCTTTTATAAGAAACTAGACTCATTAAGCTTTAATTTCATGTCTCATTCAGCCTCTAATTCAAATCCATAAATTTATGGTGATTTTGTAAAGTCACGTTACTGCTGCTGTCATAAGCAGACTATTTCAAATTACCCTTGAATTCCCAAGCTCAAAAACACTTAAGAACTTACCATTTGAGCTTAGAACATATCATGGCCACATCATATCTTATTAAATCAACTCATCATGTCCTATTATAATTGAATTTACTCAACGTTTAATCACTTAAAACTTACCTCGAATGTGGTCGAACAATTTCGGCGGCTATTCGATCACTTTTTTCCTTTCCCTTGTTGGACGCCTCTCCTTTAGAGTCTTGAGCTTAAACAAATAAATTAACTCATTTAACCGCTTTGCTACATATATTGGTATCCACATTTTAATGATTTTATGACATACGAAACGACATGGTAAAATTTTCATCTTGCTACTTTATGTTCTTAGCTATTCGGCTAATAACCTCATGCAATTACCATACTATCAATAATCTAATCACACATGCATATGCATACTTGGACATTCGGTAATCACCTTTGCTAATTTTAAACTCAACATCACATAAGCTCCCAAGTGATGGCCGAATGCTTCATTTGTTACCCAACTAACCATTCAACAACCTCAACCTCATTACCGCCCTTTTATGCCTAATTATCTAAGTCAAGATAAGATCATCAACATGCCTAACTATAGCCGAATGTGCAACATTAATCTATCATTTCTATCTCATTTAACACTTAACATTTACCACATATCGATTCACCAAACTCTCCATCTATTCATGCTCTCATATTCGGTCACCCATACCCATACTAACCATATAACTAATTAATCCTAGGGTTAAACACAAGTGCAATATTGAAGCACCATGGCCGAACCTTCATGAAGTTGCTAAGACCCCTCATTTCTACTCCTCACACACTCTCACATCCAAACCTTTTTATTAAACACTCAAGCTCAATCATCTTCATGCCTCATCACCACAACATCAAAACACCAACCAAGAAAGACAACACCCATGGCCGAATATCATCTCCATCACATAGCAAGATTTAGACCATGGGCTAGGTAGAACTCAAACTAACAACTAAAACATGCATGCATCTCATGGAACATCATCAAACATACCTTAGTCTAGTTACATGCATGGCCGAATCTCTTCAACCTTTCTTATTCCTTCCTCCTTCAAATTTTCGGCCAAGGTGTTAAAGGATGAACACCCTTTCTTTTTTTTTTCGTTTCTTTGTCTAGTTACGGCAAATGGAGGGGGGGAATGGATGAGACAACTTTGTTTTCATCACCCCTCCCTTTTCATTACTTAATTACTAACCCTTTATTTATTCTTTCTAACATAACACACTAAGCCAACATGTTCCCAACATGTTTCCACCCATAGCATGGCCGGCCACTAGCTCAAATTTTGGGTAATTTGACATGCAAACCCATCATTTTCATAACATGCATTAATAGGCCACTTCACATTTGCCTAGCACATTTCTAAATTTTCTCACATAAGTCCTATTTAATAAAATTCACTTACAATTAACAAAATTCAAACATGAAAATTTTCACACATGCATATATACATATAATAGACATAAAATATTATATTCAATTATTTCTGCAACTCGGTTTAGCGGTCCCGAAACCACTTCCCGACTAGGGTCAAATTAGGGGTGTCACACCTTCCTCTAGAAACAGTATTACTAGGCCTTGCACTCTGAAATTTCTTTTTCTCTGCCATCTCCGGGCAATCCCTGATAAAATGATCTTAAGAACCACACTTAAAACAAGACCGATCATTTGTTCTACACTCATCGGGATGTGTTCTGCCACACTACTGACATTCGGGTCTATTAGACCTTACATTACCCACACTTGCCATAGAAGTAGCCTGAGATTTAAAACTCGAATGTTGTTTCCCATGATCTCTGTGTGAATACCCCACTGAAAAATTTAAATGGGAATACATTTCTTTAGACTTCTTGGACTGAGATGGTAATGACTTACTCATCGGTCTCTAGCTTCAATATCAACTTTCCTATTCTCTTTATTCAATTCTTTGGCCTTACAAGCCCATTCAGCCAATACCATAAACTCTTTCAGATCTGAGATCCCAACTAACACACAAATGTCTTCATTCAATACATCCTCAAATCTCTTGCACATGATGGCCTCGATGGAAACACACTCCCGAGCATACTTACTCAGTTTGACAAATTCTCGCTCATACTCTGTTACGGTCATACGACCCTGTTTTAGCTCAAGAAATTCCTTATGTTTCTGATCGATGAACCATTCGCTAATATACTTTTTTCAAAACTCCTCCTGAAAGAAGTCCCATATAACCCTCTCTTTCGGTACCACTAATATTAGTGTATTCCACCAATGGTATGCAGAATCTCTCACAAGTGAGATAGCACACTTTAAACACTTATCCGATGTGCAGGATAACTCATCAAATACCCTGATAGAGTTTTCGAGCCAAAACTCGACTCTCTCGGGATTATCATTCACAATAGCTCTGAAATCCCCGGCCTCATGCTTCCAAATTTTATAAACCGGGGGCTTATTCATTCTTACAAAGTCCATACCTTGTAGGGCTACAGGAACCGGTCAAGAAATAGGTGGGGGTGGAGGAAGTTGGGCATTCGGATTTGTTCGAGCAAATTCTGTATACCACTCGTTCATCATATGGGGAAAGGCTTCCCTACCTCCTTCTCCTTGACTAATTGTAGGGGGTCTACTATTAGACGGCGTTGCCCCTTGAGCAGGAGTCGGTGCATTACTTTTGACTTCACCAGCCTCAGCTCGATTGGGATCCATTACTATATGAAGACATAATTTACAATTTTTAGGAGTCATCATACTATCACAGTTCATTTATGGCATGTATAACTAGACTCTTACATATGCTATGTTAGTCCAAGAATCAACTAAACGTAGCTCTGATACCACTAAATGTAACACCTTTTACCTGTATTCGATGCCAGAACAAGGTACAAGGCATTACCGTACTTAAACTCAAACAAACATTCAAAATCGAGACATGAATTTCCACTCAAATTTAAAACTTTTCATAAACAATCATATAGTCCCTAAAACGAGTCTACGAGGCCCAGAGCATGCATTAGGAGTGGTACAAAACTAAACCGAGAACTTTAGAAAATTTCCTTACACTTAGAAATTTTTCACTAAAATAGAGGTCACACGCCTATGTGGCTTGGGACACGCTTGTGTGGGCAAGTCGTGTGGTCACACACGCCCGTGTCCCTAACCCGTGTAACTCTCTATTTATGATCTAATCAACAAATTGAAGTCACATGACCAAGTCACATGCCCGTCTTCTTAGGCCGTGTAGTGATTTAATTTTTATAATTTTTAATAAAATAGGTGCAGACTTCACACGCCCTGGGCACACGCCCATGTCTTTGGACCGTGTCTTTCACATGGCTGAGACACACGATTGTGTCTCTACCATGTGGCCAATTTGAAGCTAAAATTCAAAATGCAAGAGACACACGGCCAGATCACATACCCATGGGGCAAGTCGTTTGTCACACACGGCCTAGACACACGCCAATGTGTCTACCAGTGTCGACAAAAATAAGGCTATTTACCAAGCCATTTTGCCACCCTTACTTGTACCAACCTACAAAACAACAAAACAACAAGCAACACCAATCCAAGCATATTCATACAACCAATTCAGCCACAAACAAGATATCAATATATCATTTACATGCAAACATCTACCACATACAAACATCACCTACTTATCAACTCAATCCATGCAAATTCTTACATCTATGAAAACATCATCATATGCATATATATACTTAAGCCAATATTAGCCAATTTTTAATGGACATTTACAAAATGAATTATCAACCATTAAAGCCAACATATTTAGCCAAATCAAATATGACACATAACAAAATGATCAAATCCCTATACATGCCATAGCTCAAAATATTGTAATCATAAGTACCCAAAATGATAATTTTATAGTGTGAATAATCTTCGACCATCTTCAATCCTCGAGCTGGCTTGGTGACAAGGGAAAAAGAAAAAGGAGTAAGCTTTAAAGCTTAGTAAGTTCCTATTCGAATAATAGGCATCATACACACTTTAACATACATTTAACATGACGTAAATTAACATAAATATCATTGTAAAATTTCAGAATCATACTTAACATAGATGTTATTAAAACCTTAACATCATAACTTACTATTTCATACCACACCAAGGGTTCATTACATATCGAGCTCATTAAGCATGAGTTTTATGAATATACCTGTACCAACTTGCAACTTACCATAACCTTTCACCACATACCATAATCTTTCACAACTTAAGCATTGCCTTTAAGTTTCACGTTGAACCACTTGGAATACTAAAGGATACTCGGGATATCTTACACACATAGTACCATACCAATGTCATATCCTAGATATGGTCTTACATTGGATCTCATGTCAATATTGATAGCCCAGCTATGGTCTTACACGAAGTCTCATATCGATGCCATATCCCAGATATGGTCTTACACGTAATCTCAACTAACCCTAATGTCATGACATTTGTATCCTAACTATTCCTAATGTTCGACCGGATTTTCTCTCTTGTCGAACTTTGTCAGTTATGTTCAAAAAGTAAATTACAATTCGTACGATATTAAAGCATTTAAAGCATAAATAACGGTGCATTATTTACATACGAACTTACCTCGGTACAAAAATAATAGAAAAGGATCTAATTATCAAACACCTTATTCTTTCCCCAATCAAGGTCCAAACTTCGTTTTTCTTGATTTGTAATAGAAAATCTAAATTATTTAATATTCACATTACTCAAATTAGTCCAAACATCACAATATGGAAAAATTACCTTTTTGCCTTTAAAGTTTCACATTTTTACAGATTAGTTCCTAGGCTCGTAAAATGAAATGTATTCAATTTTTAAACATGAACGCTATTTCAAAACAATGGTAGAAATAGAAAGATAGGGTGATAACGACCTCAAAAACGTAAAGAGCATTAAAAACGGGGCTAGGATGTACTCACAATCAAGCTTGAACGTTGAAGAAAACCCTAGCTATGGTGTCTTGAGAATTTCGGCCAAGGTAGAAGAAGATGGACATAATTTTGGCTTTATTTTTCCTTTTTATTTTTTTATTAACCAAATGACTGAAATGCCCTTCTTTCAAAACATTAAAATTCTCTTACCCTATGTCTGTTTTTGTCCAAATTAAAGTAAAATGGTCTAGTTACCATCTAAGGACCTTTAATTTAAAATCTCATAGCAATTGGACACCTCTAGCATGTAGAACTCAACTTTTGTACTTTTTACAATTTAGTCCTTTTTAATAAAATGAGTGCCCAAACGTCAAAATTTTTGAACAAAATTTTCACGAAATTATTTCGTGAAACTGTAAACCATAAAAATATAATAAAAATAAACTTTTTTATGTCAAACTTATGGTCCCGAAATCACTGTTCTGACTAGTCCCAAAATTGGGCTATTACATCTACCTTTCAAGAAAAGCCCCAAGTTCAAAACTGGTTGGGGTATCACGATACTGATATCGTGAGGGGAAAAATTAGAAAAAAGGTAGTCTTTATCCACCGGCACACCTATTACAGAAGGCCCATGTAGGGGCAATTTTGGAAAAAAAATTCATCAACCATCAGCTTAAAATAGACAATTTTAGCTGAGGAGAGAGGAGATACACATTAACTTAGTTTTCAGATTTAGTTCTTCTAAGTTTTCTCTTAGTTTTTTTTCAACTTTTTTAGGGTTTATATTTTATTTTCTCCTTAGTTTTAGATTTTATTTTGCCGTATTTTGATTTTATTTTACAGTATTTTCTTCTTATTCTTAGTGTTCTTTTAGTTAGTTAAGTTAGTTTTCACTGTAGCCTAGGTTTATTTGCACTTTCAGTCCCTGTACTTTGATTGTAATTACATATTTAGTTTTAGTTTAATGCATTTCAGTTTCTTTTAATTTGTAGTTGTTAAAACTTGCTCCTTTTATGCTTATTGCTTTATATTTTATTATTGAATGCTTTTCTTTACATGTATTTTGCATTTTCTTGCATAAAATCTCAACTTTTTTTTTATTTTTCTTAAGCTTTACTTTAATGGCTTCCTTACTTTCGATTTCCATGGTTGTTAGTTGTATTTTCAGCATGAGTAGATAAACCTTTAAGAGGGTTGGTTGATGAGGATGTGGTGAGTTGATTTTTGGATGAAGGACCAAATCATAATAAATTGGATTAATTTGAATGAACTTAAAAACTTAGGATTGACGCTCCTAAGGGAACATCTAGAAAGTGAGACCAAGAGGTAATCTTGTTGTGCACCAATTCACTAGTCTTGAATTACTTGGTGAGATCGAGAGATAAAACGGACTAATTTGTCTAATTTGGTAAAATTAAGATTGAGAGATAAAATTAAGATACTTCAGTAATTTAAACGGTTTAAGCCTCCCATTCGAAAATTGACGAACCACGTCAAAGTCGATCGACCACCATTAGTCATTTATTAAATAATTTCATAGTTTTTTATTGTTTACAATTTGGTCCCTAGAGTAGCGTATTTAATTTCTGTGCAACATTTTCTTCTTATGATTTGTCATACTATAAAATTGTACCAGTAGTTACTTTGACTCTAAAATGTGTGCTAATTATTACCCAATTGCCATCTCCTTTAGGTTCGACCCCTTGGAATACTTTGTGTTCCATCGGAACTATAAATATTACAACTAACACAGTTCGCTTGCAGTTAAAACCTGCGTTTCAAAATATTTTTCCATATTGTTCATTTTAATCCACATGCACGAATGCTGTCAAAGTTGTAGGCACCACTCCTAGGGAGAGAATGTAAGATTGAAAAATTTTTAGTTTGTACCTTTATGTAGAAATAAGTAGAAAAAGTAGGATTTATATATACAACCTTGTTTTTATTTTTCTTTTTTTCCATTAACGATTTTTAGTTAATTTACTTCACTCTCTTATGCTTGTAGGAGGCGTTGTATGAGTAGGACTGGTAACAATGAATTGCCATTTGACCTAAAACCGAAATGTATCATTGGAACAATAAAAATGTGCAAGTGTATACAATTGCAACAAGTAATAAAGTGACAAGTAAATGTCGAGTTATCGTACCAATAAGGACTGTGAAAAGAATTATTTACGAATGCAATTAAAAACACTTTGGTGAAGAAAAATAATTTATTTTGAAGAAGTGATTTAAAAACTAAAAATTAACTAAGTAAAATAAAATAAAATAAAAATAAAAGTTCTAATGCACGATTCCAAAAGATGATTTTAATCAAGACGACATAACTATGTTAGATTAATTACATCTCTTAACTTAGAATTACCAAACTCATGTTCATTTTGTTACGAATAAATTCACGACAACTTGGTAATTTGCTAACTACTGCTCATACATTAACTAATCTCTTAAGCATTTTCCAATACCAATTCAAACAATTAATCAATCTTCATAAGCACATAAAAGATTAAGTGAGGTAATAATGTATTCCTACCTTGAAACTGTTTAATCACAATAATCTTTGCAAGTTATGCAAGGCTAATGTATCATTTAATACCGTCGCTAATTTAACTCTTAGCTACCTTAGAAGATTAAACATGCATTGATTAAGTATTGTGTCAATTAATTAAAATTTCAACATGATTAAATAATTAATTCATTAGTTACCTTACAATTATAATGCAATAATAACTTAATCATGTTTTTACTTAATCAAACAACTTACCAAGGCCTATAACAACACAAACATAATTTTAGTATCTTAAATGGATGAAATGCAATCAACCTAACACGAATTAAATTTAAGCCATATTAATTAAATTATACATATCAACATAACAAGTATTCATAGACATGTTTATAACAACAACAATAAAAATTAAAGGATAGGGAACTAGAATCAAATCTGGTGTTTCTCCGAAGTTTGACTAGTTTGCTTTGCTCCTTCTTCTCCATTTGTTCTTATTGAACCGAGGCTTCTATGAGTACTTGAATGCTGCTACCAATGGTCTTTTCCAAGAGGGGAAATTGACAAGGGAATGGAAGGGAAAAATGAAGAACAAAGGAAGGGTTTTGAAGAGAGAAAGTGAGAGAGAAATAAAGAATGAAAGGATGGGAGGTGTTTTTGAAATGACCTGTAATATCCTGATTTTGGGCCTTGTCGGAATGGTGGTTTTGAGACCACAAATACGAGATAGAAATAATTATTTTATAATTATTTTGAGGTCTATGATACGATTGCATGATTGTGTGAAATTTTCGTGAAGAAATTCTATGCATAAAGTGCTTAATTTGAAATTAGGGACTAAATTGAATAAATTGTAAAACTTGTGTTCTAGAAGAATTTTGCATAAAATTGAATTATATTATTAATTATAGGTCCTTAAAGAGTAATTTTACCAATTTTTAAAAAACAATTGGACAAAAATGGGCTTGGAAGGGTAAAAATTTAAAGAATAGTAAAAAGGGCATTTTGGTCATTTAGGGGTAAAATGAATTAAAAGACAAATTTTAAATCCCAAATGTGTCCATCTTCAACCCCATGGCCGAATATAGAAAGGAGAAACCATGGATAGGGTTTTTCAAGCTTTCAAGCTCGATTGTAAGTCCGTTCTAGCCTCATTTTTAATGTTCTTTACGTTTTTGGAGTCCCAGTAACTTGATTTAGCTTATTCTAGCAATAATTCATGCTAGGGTTCATATTTGGAAAAATACCCATAGGTTAAATGTGTTTATTTTTATGTTTTATGGTAGAATATGAAGCTTAAAATTGTGTTAAACAATTTTTGCTAAGTGATTTTATGTAAAAACGAGTAAAATAACATAATCGGTAAAAATACCTAAGTCCATAAGTACATGTTAGAGTGAGAATTTGATGTTGCTATAGAAGGGAAAAACGATCAGCATGTCATAAAACATAATAAAATAGGCTGAAGTTTAATTTACGAGCTTTGGGGAAAAGTGTAAATATGCAAAAGTTTAGGGGAAAAACTGTAATTTTTCCAAAATATGATTTTGGGTCAATTTGAATAATTTGAGTCCTAATTAGACTATATTTTAAATGATAGAGCAAGGAAAACTAAAATTCGGGCTAAAATGGGGAAAATACCAAGATGTGGACGAAATGGTAAAAGTAGCCATTTTCGCATACGAGGTAAGTTCATATGTAAATGTTGCTAACATAGTTATTATTTTAAATGTTTTAATGTTATTTAAATGATATGATAATTATTATGAAATATTATACTTGTGATAATTGTTTGATAAGATGTCAAATTATGTGATATACTTGGAAAATGTGAAATACTACCGAGTATCGGTATCGGCATTCCGTAGAAGATGGTTGAGACACATGATTGGGAAAAAGGTCCCGTTGAACCTTAGGAATGGATTAGGATACAAGTGACATGTCACTGGGATATTTGGGCATCTGAACTCGTTGAGTTGAGTCCGAGTTCACTTATGGATGCGAATGTCCGAACTCGTTGAGTTGAGTCCGAGTTCGTGAGATGTAACTAGGCATCCGAACTCGTTGAGTTGAGTCCGAGTTCACTTATGGATACGAACACCCGAGCTCGTTGAGTTGAGTCCGAGTTCGCTTATGGGCGGGTTACATGGTAGCTTGGCTACATATGTGGCACTTATATGCAAACTTTCCATGTATCCGAATTATATTCCGATGTATTCAACGGGTAACGTTCTACTCAAATGGAGGAATACTCGAGATGAAAGGGACGTATTGATAAGTGTTGTGAAATGGATACTTTGAACAGGTATGTACTTAACCCTCGGGTTGAAAACTCAATATAACAACAATATGGTAAGATGATAAATGAAAATATGATATGAATGTCTTGGTGATGATTATGCAAATGATGTTTTATGTTTGCTTATATGGTTATGTTACTTGCTATTTGCATGTGAATTTACTAAGCATTTATGCTTACTCCCTCCTATTCATTCCTTGTAGTTTTGACAAGCCAGCTCGGAAATCGAGAACGGTCAGAGGCTCGCTCACACTATCCGTATACCATCTTGGCATAATGGCTTGTATATTTTGAGTATGGCATGTATAACATTATAGTCATTTTGTATATATGGTCTTATGATATGGTTATTGAGTGGTATGGAATTGCTTGGTAATGATTAGCCATTGGAATGGCTAATCATGATCATATTTGGTGTTATGTATGTCAAATTGCTAGCTAATCCATGGAAACCATGAAATAGACAAAATTTACCATAAAATAGATTCAGACAGCAGTAGTGACGTGAATTTGAAAAATCACTAAAAATAGTATAAATGGAATTAAATGATGAATAAGTTATGGAATCGAATCTTGATGAGTATATTTTCATATGGAAAAAACGAAATAGCTAAATGAGTTATATTTTATGAGATATTTAAGTTTTGGTGGAATAGTTTCAGAGCAATCTCTGAATCCCCTGTTCTTATTTTAAAAATTCACCATAAATTGTAAAAAAAACAATTAGGAGTTTTTCCTTACATGTATGAAATCCTTATTGAGTCTAGTTTTATGAGGAACAAACAGAATAGTCATTGAAACTCTGTACAAGGAGATATCTGATTCGTAATACACAGGAGTCAGAGTAGTCGAACCCTGAAACAAGGGAGACTTTAACTAATAAACTGTACTAATTGGCTCAACTAAAAATTCTATAAAAATTTTAGTAAATAGATATATGAGTCTAGTTTTAGGAAAAATTTACGGATATTAATTTCAAGTTTCGTAACTCGAGATATGAATTTTTAAACGACTGTGACGCAGATTGCCAGCTTGACTAGAAATTTTAAAAATAAATTGTTTGAGCTGTTTAAGTAATGAATTAAGCCTGTTAACACCTCGTGTTCGACTCTGGCAACGGTCTCGGGTACGGGGTGTTACATGACCAGCCAAGGGAGGTATTTATAGGTTGAGTAGGTTGCTAAAAATATAAAAAATCAGCAGCCATTGACTCCCCCCATGGTCGGCCACACATGTGGCAAGTTTAAAGCTTTCAAGCTTGCTAAATTTAGCTAGGGGCAAATCTACAAAAGCTTGATAAGTGGAGGGGTTTGAATGCAATTTCAACGAAGCTTCAAGGGCTGTTTTGCAAGCTAAATAATCAGCTAAATAATCTGATTAGGTCAGCATGTGGGATAGTTTTGGCCAGCCTATTGCTCGATTGGATTGGTCTTCTCGGTTTAGCACAACTAGGCTTTCATAATTTAATTAATAATAATTATTTAACTCAAAATAAATTGGATTAAAATTAAAATTAATTATATTATGAATTAATATTCATAATTTGGACCATCTTAGGCTGAAAAATTAATTTGCCTCAATGCTTCAAAATCGCTTCTCAGTTTTGTGCTTCTAGCAGTGTCTGCCGAGCCATTTTTCGCCCTTTGTGCGAATCTGTCAAAAATAAATCAAAATTTATTATAAAATTAATTAAATTCAACATGTTAATAATTTAAGTACAGTTTGATTATTTTATAATTATTATATATTTTTCAACAAGAATTACTACGAAATTGCATGAATTTGAGTTAAAAAGGACATGAAAAAGTGTATATATTTTCGTGTTTCCAGTCATCACACATAAGAGGAGGGCACAACATCTGAAAGATGCCCAACCTCTTCAAAGAGATCAACACATCAAAGATTCGCGAGTAGAGATTCAACCATCACACCCATCCATGGAGCATTGTACTTTGTGTGACTACATGATGCCCAACCTTGATGTTGTTCGAGGTAGCATTAATCGACCGTCGATTCATGTTAATAACTTCAAAATCAAATAGCAATGATGCAAATGATACTAGAAAACCTTAAATTTCGAAGGTCAATGAATGAGGAACCGGACTAATATCTTAAGATATTTCTAACTATTTTTAATATCTTTAAATATAATGGGGTATCTGATGGTTCTATCTGTCTTCAGTTATTCACTTTCTATCTTACTAATGATGCATTTATGTGGTTAGATTCATAGCTAGTAGATTCTATCAACACTTGGGATGATTTAGCAAGCAAATTCTTGGCGAAATATTTTCTTCCGAGCAAGAAATGAAGCATCATATGTATATTACAAATTTTTAGCAATTAGACGGGGAATACGAGGTATGAGAGTTCTTTAAACTTATGTTACCTAAGTTCCCATATCATGGCTTGCAAAATTGGTTACAACTGTAATTTTCTTATAATGGCCTTGATGAAAATTTGAGCTCTAGTGTTGATAGGGCATCCGCAGGGGTATTCATGTCGAATACATATACAGAAGTTTGCCAACTCATTAAGGACATGACAATGAATTCTTAAATGTGGCCAGCTGAGCGGTTCATATATAGAGGCAAACAATTTACCATAAATGTGGTTAGTAGCAAGGAAAAGTATCAACAAGTCCTCGAAAGGCTCGATCAATTCAAGATGTTTTCGACTATAACACCCTAAAATTGGGACTAGGAGTTTTGGGGGTATCTTAGGGAATTTAGCTTTAGAGTGCTTGGGAATTTCATAAGCATGGAAATCGAAATTATTTTTGTCTATGGCTATTAGAAAATTAAATTTTTTTTTGAAAATAAGGTTAAAAAGACCTTTAATTTTAAAACAAGGACTAATTTGTAAAATGGTTGAAATTGTGAGTTTTTAAAAGGCAATTAAACCAAAAACTTTAAAATACCTTATATCTCTCCCCACCTAGTTTTATTTTCACATTAGTTTTCTTCTCCCTTATTCTTATGCCTTCCCTTGCATCCCAAACTCATATTTATCAAGCTTTGATTCCTAAACTTAATTCCATTAGTTTCATTCATCCTCATAGCATTAAATCTCCATAGAATTCCATAGAAAAACACCTAAAAATACCATTGATAGTGTTATCTCTAAAGTTGTGGGTTTTCTGAGTTTTTAACCAAAAGCTCATTTTTCTTCCCTCGAAGGTAATCATTCATCTTTCTATTAGTTTTAAATGTTATCTAGTCTTTAAAATGGAGTTTTTAGCCATTAAATCGCATGTTACAAATAAAAGCTAAAAATTGGGTCGTTAATGGTGGATTTCAAGATTTTAAATAAAAATATGGATTCAAAGTGTCTTTCAACTAGTTTTGGCATGGTTATAAGGTTTCTAAACTTACTTTAAAGTTTTGCTGAAGATTTTCAACGTTCTAATGAATTTTCGTGAAAATTACCATGAATATGTCAAAAATTTTGATACCATGAATTGAGTAGTTTTAGGAAGTTTGAAGGTTGAGACTTGGATATGGGTGAATAATTTGATGAACAAAATAGTTTTTAGGCAAAAATATTAAGTATAGATCGAGATATTTGAGTTTTAAGTTTGCTATGTTAAAGGTTTCGGTTACATGAGAATTAAGCTTATGTTTGTATTGTAGTTGCTTGAGGTGAGTCCTTAGCTTTAGATTCGTTAAGACCTTCTACGAGTTGAGGAAAGGCTAGTTTGAGCTTTCAGCATTTCGACAAAACTGAAATTGGTGAGTGTTTGTAATAATTGCTTATGGATACGATTCATGCGTTATTTGGGAATTTAGTTGTAGCCTAAACCCCTGTTCTAAATTTCGAGTGTAAGCTTTCTTATGCTTATGAATAACTTATGTATTATGTGCTGGTGTTATAGTGAAAATTGGAATTGAGATGATATGCCATTACATGTGTTATGTGTTCATGATTACCATTGTGGAAGTGCATATGTGGGCATATCATACATGCTAAGTGACAGTGATTATAATGTGCTAATGATTAGTATATGCAGTGATTGTAACATCCCGAAATAGGGCCTAAACGGAATAGTGGTTGCGAAACCACAAATACGAGGTAGAAAAATTTATTTTATTATTATTTTGAGGTTCATGATATGATTGCATGATTGTGTGAAAATTTCGTGATGAAATTCTATGCATAAAGTGCTTAAGTTGAGATTAGGGACTAAATCGAATAATTTGCAAAACTTGCATTCTAGAAGTTTTTAGTATGAAATTGCTTTGGAATATTAATTAGGAGGGTTTAAATAACAATTTGACTAATTTCTAAGTTCATGGACAAAATAGGACATGGATGGAATTTTTGAAAGTTTAATAAGGAAGGGCATTTTGGTCATTTGGATATTAAATGAAATAAAAAGGGAAAAATAACACAAAATTCATCATCTTCTTCATTAGCACGAAATTTCAAGGGTTCTACATAGCTAGGGTTTGTTTCAAGCTTTCAAGCTCCATAGTAAGTGATTCCAAGCCCCGTTTTTAATGTTCTTTACGTTTTCGGAGTCCCGGTAGCTCGATAAAGCTTATGCTAGCAATAATTTAAGTTAGGGTTCATATTTGGAAAAACACCCATAGGTGAAAAGTGTTTATTTTGATGTTTTATGATAGAATATGAGGTTTTAAATAATGTTAGACAACTTGTGCTACTCGGTTTTAAGTGAAAACGAGTAAAAGGGCTTAATCAGTAAAAATACCTAATAGTCATAAGTACATGTTAGAGTGTGAATTTGATGTTATCATACAAGGGAAAAATGATCAGCATGTCATAAAACATAAGAAAATAGGATGAAGTTTAAATTACGAGCCTTCAGGAAAAAGTGCAAATATGTGAAAGTTTAGGGGCAAAAATGTAATTTTTCCAAAATTTGGGTCAAGGACTGTTTTGATAAATGTGAATATTAAATAAGTTAAATTTTCTATTATAGATCAAGAAGAGCGAAATTCGAGAGTAGATCGGGGAAAAGAAAAAGTAAAGGACTAAATTGTAAAGTTTAGTCACATTTTGTATCGAGGTAAGTTTACAATAAATAAATGCAATATTCTTTTATTTTACATTATTATTGTCAATTTCCAGCATTTATATACTTATTTTTTTGAGAATATTTAAAGTCAAATTAAAGGCGAAGTGACAGAGAAAAAGCATTAGGAAGCCCCGTTTGAACCTTAGGAATGTTAGGATATTGGGGTAGACAGGACAGGACGGGATAGAAATGAGCCATGTAAGTCCATATCAGATATATGGCTTTGGAGACAGGAATGAGCCATGTAAGCCCATATTAGATATATATATGGCATTGGAGACAGGAATAATTCATGTAAGTCCATGTCGAAGACATGGCATTGGCAGGATATTGATAGACAGGAATGACCCTAGTATCCTTAGTATTCTGAGTGGTTCAGCGGGTCATTGTACACGTTAAATTACAGTGAATTATCAGCAAAAGGGAAGGTAGATTATATTTATGAATAGTGAAAGGTAAGGTAAGAAAGAAGGTAAGTGAGTAAAGAAGAAGGTAGAAAATGAGAAGTAAAGAAAGTTTATGAGGCTAAGTAACATTATGTATAATTATTCATTATGTTGAATGTTGTAATTTATTTGCTTGTAATCTTACTAAGCCTAGTTCTTACTCTCTTTATTTTCTTTTCCTTATAGTTTTTATCAAGCCACTTGGGGATCGAAGGAAACGTCGGAGACCCGATCACACTATCGAATAAATCACATTGGTATAGTTAGACGTTTCGTTTTGTGTATGGCATGTATAGGAACTTGGTTTCTTTTGATATGATATGATCAATGAATGATGTGTAAATACTTGCTAGTGATTAGCTAATAGAGTGGCTGATGATATACATGTTTAATAGTATGTATGATTAAGTAGTAACTATTACATGAAAACTAAGAAAAATGTGAAAGTAACTTAAAAACAGATTCAAGTATCAGAAATAACGGGATTTTGAAAAATCACATGAAATTTTAGAGACATGGGTTGATGATGAATAATATATGAAATTAAATCTCGTTGTGTCTATTTTCATATGGAATAAGTAAAACAGGTAAAGGTTTTGTATTTTATAGGGTATCTGAGTTTTGGAGACATAGGGCCAGAGCGATTTCTGGATCCCCTGTTCCAACTTTAGAAATTCACCATATATGTTAAAAAAATAATTATGTGGTGTACTTTATATGGTTAGAATAATTATTGAATCTAGTTTTAATAGAAACAAACGGTATAGTCATATGATTTTTGTACAGAGAGAAAAGTGGTTCGTATTAAGTAGAGGCCAGTGCAGTCGAATTCTGAAACAGCGGTAACTTTAACTAATAAAATGTACTAATTGGATAAGTAAAAAATTCTAGAAAAAAATTAATAGATGTATATACGAGTCTATTTTCAGGAAAAATTTACGGATCTTAATTTTGAGTTTTGAAACTCGAGAAATGAATTTTTAAGCAAGCATGACACAGAATAGTTTATTCCAAAAATTAAAATAAGTGGTTTAGAGTTGTTTAAAAGGTAAGATAAGTTTAATAACACCTCAAGCTTGACTCCGGTGACGGTTTCAGACATGGGGTGTTACATTTATTGGTATTAGAGCAGGTTTAGTCAGTTCTCGGAACAGTTAATGTGAGTAAAAGTCTAGCTATACATGCCATACCTGTATTTTGATAGTGTGACGACTCCTGACGATTTTTAGATATTTTGTTTTATAGTAATGGATCCCGAGCGAGCTGGTGATGATGATGTAGAAAGTAATGCGCCTGCTCCCGCGGAAGGGGTTTGAATGCTTTGACCCTAGTCGGGAAGTGGTTTCGGGACCGCTAAACCGAGTTGCAGAAATAATTGAATATAATATTTTATGTCTAAAATATGTGATCATGCATGTGTGAAATTTGAATGCTTTGATTTTTGTCAATTTGAATGTGTTTCTAAATAAAAAGGACTTATGTGAGAAGCTTTGAATATATGTGTGGCTTATTTTAAGTGATTAATTATTGAATGATGCAAATAAGTGGGTTTGCATGCCAATTTGCCACTTTTAATGCTAGTGGCCGGCCAAGCTTATAAGTATGGGCATTATATGCATGGGTTAATATTATTATATTTATTAGTGGTGAGAAATATGTAATAAAAAATGTATTAGATGAATTAAAGATGAATACAAGAGTATGGGTAATAAAAATAATGTGTTAGTGGGAGGAGAAACCAAAGTTGGTTTATTCCTCCATTGCCGTAGCTAGGAAAGGGTGGAGAAGAAATTTCCTTTTGTTGTTAAAATTTTCAGCTAAGGAGATTGCTAGATCAAGGTACGTACAATGCTACTCTTGGAAATTCATGCATAAATTGAATGGTTAGTTTGAATTCTACCTATTTCATGGCTCAAATTTTTGTTATTTTGGAAGATTGAAATTCGGCCAAGGAGCTTGAAATTCTTAGTAGTTGTTTTGATGTCATTAGCATGGAAATTTATGTTGGATGTGTTGAATTTGCTAGTTGTTTTGGCTTGGAAGTTAAGGTTTAGTGTTTGATTATGTGATTGCCGAATGTGTGGATAGTTGAAGGAAAATTTGTTAAAATGCTTAGTAAATGGATATTTGGTTAATATTGTGTATATTAATTACTTAAAATATAAACTTTAAATGAGTACTAAAGGTTGTATATAAATTCGGCCTTGGGAGAAATGTTAGTATAAAAATGCTTGAAAGTTAAATAGGTGATTGCTTTAATGACCAAATGTGCCAAAGAATAATGCATGATCTAGTTGACCAATATGTGTTAAGGGAACATGAATAAATATATTTCGATGAGCTATACATTCGGTTATAGTATGAAATGCAATGTTAATACATAGTTGCTAGTATGTATATGTGTGCTGGCCGAATTTGAACTTGAATAATGATTTGAGCACGATGTATTGTATTGAGAATAGGCTTAAGTGAAATTGTGATGAAATTGATTGGTGATATACATGGTTAAATAATATGTAATGCATTAGTTAGTAAAATGTATGCCATTTATGTGTGGTATTAAGTATATAATCGGCCTAAACATAGACATGCATATTCAGCCATAGGAAAAAGATTGGTGTTGCATGTATTCGGTTAGAGGCAAGCATATTGATGCTTTTGTCTTGGCTTAGAAAATTCAGCCAAGGGGGAATATTAGCTAAAATGTTGAGTTTGATTCATGATTCCATATATATATGTGACTCTAATGCCTAAAGTATATATGGGCTAAGTACCTTGAGGTTTTCTTTTGATGTTCGAATGAATTGTATTAAATTGCTTGATGTGATTAAAAATGCATATGACCATTGTGTAGTTGAGCTAGAAGGTGGCCATATGACCAATCAAACTCCTTGTCATATTCGGCCATAAGCTAGCATAATGAGACTTTAGTAAGTTAAATTTGTTTGAATTAGCTCAAGAGCTTAGAGGACCACAGTTGGATAAGGGAAAGGAAAAAGTGATCGAATAGCCGCCGAAATTGTTCGACCACATCCGAGGTAAGTTTTAAGTGATTAAACGTTGAGTAAATTCAATTATAATAGGACATTATGAGTTGATTTAATAAGATATGATGTGGCCATGATATGTTCTAAGCTCAAATGGTAAGTTCTTAAGTGTTTGAGCTTGGGAATTCAAGGGTAATTTGAAATAGTCTGCTTAGGACAGCAGCAGTAACGTGACTTTAGAAAATCACCATAAATTTATGGATTTGAATTAGAGGCTGAATGAGACATGAAATTAAAGCTTAATGAGTCTAGTTTCTTATAAAAGAAACCGTGTAAGCAAAGGAATTTCCGATAATGAGATACTTAAAGTTGTGTGAGACAGCGCAGAATGACACTGAAATCCTCTGTTCTGTTTTTAGAAAATCATTATAAATTGTACAAAAATGGTTATAAGATAAAATTTATATGCTTAGACTCCTTAATGAGTCTAGTTTAAAATGAAATCAAATACAACACATTTTGAATTCAGTAAAATGAGAAATTTGATTCGTAGTGAAGAGTGATCAGATTAGTCAAACAGTGAAACAGGGGAAACTTTAAGAAAAATCTGGTATTGATTGGCCAAACCTAAAATTCTGGAAATTTTATGGATGGAAGATATACGAGTCTATATTCAGGAAAAATTAACGGAAAGTGATTTGGAGTTTTGTAGCTCCAGTTATAAATAATTTAGTGACTATTGCTCAGGAAAAACAACTTTTGCTGAATTTGAGATTATGTTGTGAACCTTGATAAACTTGTTTTAGTTGCTCATAAGCTATTGATTAAACCCATACTTGAATTCTAAATCGTGATATTGTAAGTTTATGAGTATTCGAATATGAAATGATAGTAAGGCCTAATGGCCGATGTGATGAATGTGAAAGTGTATATATATGTGATAAGGCCTAATGGCCGATGTGATGAATGTGAAAGTGTATATGTGTGATAAGGCCTAATAGCCGATGTGATGAATGTGAAAGTGTATATGTGTGATAAGGCCTAATGGCCGATGTGATGAATGTGAAAGTGTATATGTGTGATAAGGCCTAATAGCCGATGTGATGAATGTGAAAGTGTATATATGTGATAAGGCCTAATAGCCGATGTGATGAATGTGAAAGTGTATATATGTGATAAGGCCTAATGGCCGATGTGATGAATGTGAAAGTGTATATGTGTGATAAGGCCTAATGGCCGATGTGATGAATGTGAAAGTGTATATGTGTGATAAGGCCTAATAGCCGATGTGATGAATGTGAAAGTGTATATGTGTGATAAGGGCTAATAGCCGATGTGATGAATGTGAAAGTGTATATATGTGATAAGGCCTAATGGCCGATGTGATGAATGTGAAAGTGTATATATGTGACGGGGCCGAGTGGCCAACGTGATGGATGTGAAAGTGCATAAATGTGATAAGTCCCGAAGGGCATTTGTGTCAGTACTATATCCGGGTTAAAACCCCGCAGGCTTTATGTGAGAATATTATCACTGATTAATGTCCGTAAGCTTCGTGCTCGTACTATATCCGAGCTCTAAAGACCCGATGACTACGTGTGGGAATTTTTGTCCGGGTAAGACCCGATAACTTCGTGTGGAGATTATGTCCGGGTAAGACTTCGTAATAAGAATTGCTTATAAATATATTCAATGCGAAAGGTTAAACAAGTATGTACTCCAAGTTTATATGTGAGCTTGATTTGCACTAAATCATAAGGTAGTTATGTGATGCATACGAGAGCAATCTATGAGACTATTCCTATGATTATGTGACATCGGATCAGTGTGAGAGGTGATGTGAAATCATACGATATATCTATGTCACATGAGCTCACTTTTATGTGAAAGATTATCTGCCTATTGTATATGATGAGATGTGCATATTCGGTAAAGGGATGGTATGCCTGAAGGAAGAGTGAAATAAAAATACGAACAACTATGTTATAATTTGATTGTTATCTGTTGACACTGCTTAAAACTTACTAAGCATTGTAATGCTTACTCCGTTTACTCTGTGTCCTCTGTTTTATAGATCTCATTGCGAAGCTACAGGCTCGGGGATCGTCAACAACTAGTCACACTATCACTATCCACTGTTTGGTACTGTTATGTTTTGGATTATCTTATGGCATGTATAAAATAGACTAGTGGCGGAAGAATATTTTGGTTAATGTATATAGCCATGCGAAAATGGCTTATATATGTTTGAGCATAATGTTATAATCATTTGGTATGGAATGGTTAATCACTATCATAATTTGTGCTATTTATGCTAAAAGGGCTAGTTGAATCATGGAAACTATGAAATAGGTAAAGTCTACCTTAAAGGTAGATGCTGGCAGCAACAGTGATGTAGATTTGGGAAAATCACTAAAAATAGTAGGATTGGAATTAAATAATGAATAAATTATGTAAACGAACCTTGATGAATCTATTTTCATAGGAAAGTAACGAAATGACCACATGGACAGTATGTTAAGAGATATTCAGGTTCTTGTGAGACAGGGCCAGAACGGTTTCTGGATTCCCTGTTCCAACTTTGGAAATTCATTATAAATTAACCAGAGATAATTAGGAGTCATGCCATATATTTATAGATTCCTCTCTGAGTCTAGTTTCTATAGAAACAAACGGCATCAGTATTGAAGCTCTGTGCAGGGAGATATACAAGTCATAATGCGCAAAGGTCAGTGTAGTCGATCCCTGTAACATGGGAGACTTTGACTAATAAACTGTACTAATTGGCCTGACCAAAAATTTTAGAAAAAAATATGAAGATGGGCATATGAGTCTAGTTTCAGGGAAAATTTACGGAACTGGATTTCGAGTTTCAGAACTCAAGATATGATTTTTAAAGGGACTAGTACGCAGACTGGCAGCTTGTCTGGGAAATTTTTTTTAAGTGGTTTGAAGTCTGTTAACACCTCGTGTTCGACTCCGGCGACGGCCTCAGGTTCGGGGTGTTACATGAGAATAGGCCAGTAACAGTTAATCAGGGAGGAGTGACTCGAGAAGCTCTCTTCCAAGCTTTGAATGATTTGTTTGCCGAGTTCGTTCGTACGAATTCGGTAGTTAGACCTCCACCCCCTCATGATTCTTAGGCTACCCATGTAGCTCAAGCTCCCCCAGTCACAGGAACAGTGATAAGAGAAAAGCCACCAGTTGATAGAATCAGGAAACAAGGGGCAGAAGAGTTCCGAGCAACAAAAGATGATGATGCAGAAAGAGCAGAATTTTGGTTAGAAAATACTATCAGAGTCTTTGACGAATTATCTTATACACCCGAGGAATGTATGAAATGTGTAGTATCACTTCTTAGAGACTCAGCCTATTACTGGTGGAAGACACTTGTATCAGTTGTACCAAAGGAGAAGGTCACTTGGGATTTCTTTCAGGAGGAATTTCGTAAAAAGTACATCAGTCAGAGGTTTATTGACCAGAAGAGAAAGGAATTCCTGGAACTGAAACAAGGTAATATGACAGTGACCGATTATGAGCGCGAATTTGTCAGGCTTAGTAAATATGCTCGAGAATGTGTGTCTACAGAGGCTATTATGTGTAAAAGGTTTGATGGGTTAAATGATAATATCCGACTGTCAGTGGGTGTCTTAGAAATAAAAGAGTTCGTTATTTTAGTTGAGAGAGCCTGTAAGGCAAAGAAGCTGTTAAAAACAAAAGGCAAAGTTAAGACAGAGACACAAGATACAAAGAAAAGACAGATGAGCAGGTCATTCCAGGTTACATCCAAAAGACCAAAAGAGTTTTCTACCAGATCGAGTTTCTCAGCTAGGTATTCTAGTCAGAATAGAGGCAGTAGATTTAAGGATTCGAAGGCTCAGAACACCTCGACTGCGAGTGTAGGTAATGTTGGACAGGGTAGATCAGGGTGTTCACGGTGTGGTAGACTTCATTATGGTCCTTGTCGAGCAGGCGAAAATGTTTGTTATAAATGCGGTGCTCCAGATCATTTTGTACGAGAATGTCCAGAGGTGGCTTATTGAGAGATAACACAGAGTGCTAGATCCAGAAATGCTCCTACTAGAGGCAGATCACCGAGGCAACCGAGAGTAGGAGCGAGTAACAGAGGTACCTCAAGAGATTCGGCTGTGAGACCAGATGTTAGAGCCCCTGCAAGGACTTATGCTATTCGTGCACGCGAAGAGGCATCCTTCCCTGATGTGATTACAGGTATATTTTCTCTATATGATATTAATATCATTGCTTTGATTGATCCGGGTTCAACTCATTCATATGTTTGCAAGAAATTGATGTCTAGTACAAGTATGCCTATAGAATCTACAGAATTTGTGATTAAAGTATCGAATCTATTAGGCAAGCATGTATTAGTAGATAAAGTATGTAGAAATTGTCCTTTAATGATTAGAGGCTACTGTTTTCTGGCTGATCTCATGCTATTGCCATTTGATGAGTTTGATGTGATTCTTGGTATGGATTGGTTGACTACACATGATGTGATAGTGAATTGTGGAAAGAAATTCATTGAGTTGAAGTGTGAAAATGGTGAAATTCTTCGGGTTAATTCAGAAGAGTCAGATAGTTTATTTCCCATAATTTCTGCTACGTCTGCTCAGAAATGTTTGAGAAAAGGGTATGAAGCTTATCTTTCTTTTGTGTTAAACACTAAAGATCCAGAACTGAAAATTGAATCAGTGCCTGTGGTATGTGAGTTTCCCGATGTGTTTCCAGAAGAACTACCAGGTTTGCCTCCTGTTAGAGAAGTTGAGTTTGGTATTGAGTTGATTCCAGGTACCACGCCCATTTCTATTGCTCCTTATAGAATGGCTCTGTTGGAATTGAAAGAATTGAAAGCTCAGTTGCAGGAATTAATAGATAAAGGCTTTGTAAGACCCAGTAGTTCACCATTGGGTCACCAGTGCTATTTGTGAAAAAGAAAGACGGATCGATGAGATTGTGCATAGATTATCGGCAACTTAACAAAGTAACAGTAAAGAACAAGTATCCATTGCCTAGAATTGATGATCTGTTTGATCAATTGAAGGGAGCTACTGTGTTTTCCAAGATAGATTTAAGATCCGGATACTATCAGTTGCGAGTTAAAGAGTCAGATGTCTTAAAGACTGCTTTCTGGACTAGGTATGGTCATTATGAGTTCCTTGTGATGCCATTTGGCTAGACTAATGCTCCTGCCATTTTCATGGACTTAATGAACCAAATCTTCAGACCGTACTTGGATAAGTTTGTAGTTTTGTTCATTGATGATATCTTGATTTATTCTCATGATGAAACTGAGCATGCAGAGCATTTGAGAACAGTTTTACAGATTCTGAAAGATAATCAGTTATATGCCAAGTTCAGAAAAAGAGAGTTCTGGTTACGAGAAGTTAGTTTTCTTGGACATATTGTCTCAGGTGAAGGTATTAAGGTCGATCCGAGCAAGATTTCAGCCATTGTTGATTGGAAGCCTCCTAGAAATGTATCAGAAGTTAGAAGTTTTCTTGGTCTTGCTGGATATTATAGACGATTTGTAGAGGGATTTTCCATGATAGCTACCCCACTGACAAGATTGCTGCGAAAGGATGTCAAGTTTGAATGGACTGAGAAGTGTCAACAGAGTTTTGACAAGTTAAAAGCATTGTTGACTAAAGCTCCTGTTTTAGTACAACCAGAACCAGGTAAGGAGTTTGTGATTTACAGTGATGCGTCCATGGATGGACTTGGTTGTGTACTTATGCAGGAAGGGAAGGTAATTGCTTATGCCCCTAGACAGTTAAAGCCACATGAGAAGAACTATCCGACATATGATTTAGAGCTAGCTGCCATTATTTTTGCATTGAGGATTTGGAGACATCATTTGTACGGTGAGAAATGCCACATATTCACTGATCACAAAAGTTTGAAATATTTGATGACTCAAAAAGATTTGAATTTGAGGCAAAGAAGATGGTTAGAGTTGATTAAAGATTATGAGTTAGTGATCGATTATCACTCAGGTAAGGCAAACGTTGTTGCTGATGCTTTGAGTAGGAAATCTTTATTTGCATTAAGAGCTTTGAATACTAGTCTAGCCTTATCAGATGATGGTTTTATCTTAGCTGAGTTGAGAGCTAAACCGATGTTTCTTGAAGAAATTTGTGAAGCTCAGAAAAATGATAGTGAGTTGTTAGCTGAAAGAGATCAGTGTGAGTCGGATATAGAATCAGATTTTCAAATTAGTTCTGACGGTTGTTTGATGGTCAGAGATAGGGTATGCGTACCAAAGAATGATGAGCTTATTCGAAAGATCTTATAGAAAGCACATAGTAGTTCTTTGTCTATTCATCCAGGTAGTACAAAGATGTATAATGATTTGAAGAAAATGTACTGGTGGGTAGGAATGAAAAGGGACATTTCAGAGTTTGTTTCTAGATGCTTGATCTGTCAGCAGGTAAAGGCCGAACATCAAGTACCTTCAAGTTTATTGTAGCCTGTGCTAGTCCCTGAGTGGAAATGGGATCGAGTTACTATGGATTTTGTGACAGGATTACCGTTTACACCGAGAAAGAAAGATGCAATATGGGTTGTGATTGATAAGTTAACGAAGTCGGCTCATTTTATCCCAGTTCGTATGGATTATTCACTTGAGAAGTTGGCCGAGTTGTATATTTCAGAGATAGTCAGACTACACGGGGTACCGTTATCGATCATTTCAGACAGAGATCCAAGATTTACTTCATGATTTTCGAAGAAATTGCAGAAGGCTTTAGGCACTAAGTTGAGTTTTAGTACAGCTTTCCATCCTCAAACCGATGGTCAGTAGAGAGGGTTATTCAGGTACTTGAAGATATGCTTAGATGCTGTGTACTGGAATTTCAAGGTAGTTGGGAAAAATATTTACCATTAGTAGAGTTTGCCTACAATAATAGTTATCAGTCGAGTTTAAAGATGGCACCTTATGAAGCCTTGTATGGACGTAAATGTCGCACACCTTTGTATTGGACAGAGCTTAAGGAAAATCAGATTTACGGGGTTGATCTAGTTAAGGAAACAGAAGAGAAAGTAAAAATCATCAGAGATTGCTTGAAAGCAGCTTCAGACAGGCAAAAGTCGTATGTAGATTTGAAGAGAAAAGAGATTGAGTATCAAGTTGGTGACAAAGTTTTTTTGAATGTATCCCCGTGGAAGAAAGTTCTCAGATTTGGCAAGAAAGGCAAACTAAGTCCACGTTTTATTGGACCGTTTGAAGTGATTGAGAGAGTCGGACCATTAGCATATCGGTTAGCTTTGCCGATTGAGTTAGAGAAGATTCATAATGTATTTCATGTGTCTATGCTACGTCGTTATCGTTCAGATCCGTCACATGTGATTTCTCAGACAGAGGTTGAGATTCAGCTAGACATGACTTACGGTGAAGAACCGGTAAAAATTCTAGCTCGAGAGATAAAGCAATTAAGGAACAAAAGTATTGCACTTGTGAAAGTACTATGGAATAGACATGGGGTAGACGAGGCTACATGGGAACCCAAAGAGGCTATGCAAAAACAGTACCCAAATCTCTTCATAGGTAAGATTTTCGGGGACGAAAATCCCTAAAGGGGGAGAAATGTAACATCCCGAAATAGGGCCTCAACGGAACAGTGGTTGCGAAACCACAAATCCGAGGGTTCTCCATTAGCATGAAATTTCAAGGGTTCTCCATAGCTAGGGTTTGTTTCAAGCTTTCAAGCTCCATAGTAAGTGATTCCAAGCCCCGTTTTTAATGTTCTTTACGTTTTCGGAGTCCCGGTAGCTCGATAAAGCTTATGCTAGCAATAATTTAAGTTAGGGTTCATATTTGGAAAAATACCCATAGGTGAAAAATGTTTATTTTGATGTTTTATGATAGAATATGAGGTTTTAAATTATGTTAGATAACTTGTGCTACTCGGTTTTAAGTGAAAACGAGTAAAAGGGTTTAATAGGTAGAAATACCTAATAGTCATAAGTACATGTTAGAGTTAGAGTGTGAATTTGATGTTGTCATAGAAGGGAAAAATGATCAGCATGTCATAAAACATAAGAAAATAGGATGAATTTTAAATTACGAGCCTTGGGGAAAAAGTGCAAATATGTGAAAGTTTAGGGGCAAAAATGTAATTTTTCCAAAGTTTGGGTCAAGGACTGTTTTGATAAATGTGAATATTAAATAATTTAAATTTTCTATTATAGATCAAGAAGAGCGAAATTTGGGAGTAGATCGGGGAAAAGAAAAAGTAAAGGACTAAATTGTAAAGTTTAGTCACATTTTGTATCGAGGTAAGTTTACAGTAAATAAATGCAATATTCTTTTATTTTACATTATTATTGTCAATTTACAGCATTTATATACTTATTTTTTTGAGAATATTTAAAGTCAAATTAAAGGCGAAGTGACAGAGAAAAAGCATCAGGAAGCCCCGTTTGAACCTTAGGAATGTTAGGATATTGGGGTTGACAGGACAGGACAGGACAGAAATGAGCCATGTAAGTCCATATCAGATATATGGCTTTGGAGACAAGAATGAGCTATGTAAGCCCATATTAGATATATATATGGCATTGGAGACAGGAATAATTCATGTAAGTCCATGTCGAAGACATGCCACTGGCAGGATATTGATAGACAGGAACGACCCTAGTATCCTTAGTATTCTGAGAGGTTTAACGGGTCATTGTACACGTTAAATTACAGTGAATTATCAGCAAAAGGGAAGGTATATTATATTTATGAATAGTGAAAGGTCAGGTAAGAAAGAAGGTAAGTGAGTAAAGAAGAAGGTAGAAAATGAGAAGTAAAGAAAGTTTATGAGGCTAGGTGACATTATGTATAATTATTCATTATGTTGAATGTTGTAATTTATTTGCTTGTAAGCTTACTAAGCCTAGTGCTTACTCTTTTTATTTTCTTTTTCTTATAGTTTTAATCAAGCCACTCGGGGATCAAAAGAAATGTTGGAGACCCAATCACACTATCGAAGAAATCACATTGGTATAGTTAGATATTTCGTTTTGTGTATGGCATGTATAGGGACTTGGTTTCTTTTGATATGTTATGATCAATGAATGATGTGTAAATACTTGCTAGTGATTAGCTAATACAGTGGCTGATGATATACATGTTTAATAGTATGTATGATTAAATAGTAACTATTACATGAAAACTAAGAAAAATGTGAAAGTAACTTAAAAACAGATTCAAGTATCAGAAATAACGGGATTTTGAAAAATCACATGAAATTGTAGAGACATGGGTTGATGGTGAATAATATATGAAATTAAAGCTCGTTGTGTCTATTTTTATATGGAATCAGCAAAACAGGTAAAGGTTTTGTATTTGATAGGGTATCTGAGTTTTGGTGACATAGGGCCAGAGTGATTTCTGGATCCCCTGTTCCAACTTTAGAAATTCACCATTATTTTACAAAACTAATTAGGTGGTGTACTTTATATGGTTAGAATCCTTATTGAATCTAGTTTCAATAGAAATAAACGGTATAGTCATATGATTTTTGTACAGAGAGAAAAGTGGTTCGTAGTAAGTAGAGGCCAGTGCAGTCGAATTCTAAAACAAGGGTAACTTTAACTAATAAACTGTACTAATTGGCTAATTCAAAAATTCTTGAAAAAAATTAATAGATAGATATATGAGTCTAGTTTCAGGAAAAATTTACGGATCTTAATTTTGAGTTTTGAAACTCGAGAAATGAATTTTTAAGCAACCATGACGCAGAAAAATAGTTTATTCCGAAAATTAAAATAAGTGGTTTAGAGTTGTTTAAAAGGTAAGGTAAGTTTAGTAACACCTCAATCTTGACTCCGGTGACGGTTTCGGGCGTGGGGGTGTTACAGTGATAGTGGGCTGAAAATTGATAAGTAATATGTGTGTTTAATAACGAATATTTTGAACTTGTGATTCTTGAGACCGTTAGATGTAGTTGGCATGCCATAGAATTGTGAGTACTCACTTATATGTTATATGATTTGGGCGTTAAGGCCCTAGGGAATGTTTGGAGAGATAAAGGAATGTGAACTAAGCTCCATTCAACGAGACATGTTTGGTGTGTTGGAGAGTGTTAGCTTTATGCTTCACTTTTGGGACATGTTTGGCTCTATAAGTCTATGTGGTGTGTTGGAGATCCGTATATCTGATGAATGGTAATAATACCCATTTTTATGTTTCATAGCTCAAGTGCCAAATTATCTATAAATATCTTTGTGTGTATTGTGATGTAAGCATGAATATGTATGTATTGACTCTATAAATAAACAATTGAATATGCATGTGAAGTAAAATATGCCAAGGCTGCTATAATTATGCTACATGTATGTTTTAGTAATGCTTAATGAACTATTTGTATGGTAGTTGTTCTAGGCATTCATTGAGCTTGGTAAGCTCATCCACTCCCTTCTTAAACCATTGCAGATTAGTTGTGTGCCTGTGTGAGCGGTGTGGTTTTCGAGGGGTGATCTAAACAAGTCTGTTTCCATTTTTCATAGGTGTTATTATTAATTTTTTATGGTTTGGGAATAAGGCAATGTGGTGGACTTTTATTGGTATTTTTCATGATGTTTTTGGATGTTTCCATAGCTTATTTGTTCTTAGGATTTAAAGATTTGAATCGTGATATGTTAATTATTGCTGGAACTTATTCTCGATGCTTTAAACTATTACTATAATCATTTTGACATTTATTTGATATGATAAATGATGCATGATGATTAGACTTAAGTTGGAATGGATTATATATTTTATATGTTTTATTTTTGAGGTCTGAAGAAGAAGTATCAATATTCATATGATAAAAATGATACCTTTGTGATTTTGAAATGTGCAGGAAGTCAGAATCGTAAACTGGTATCGATACCATATCACGAGTATCAATACTCAAGGTAAAATTACCAATACTTTTCAAAAGGTATCGATAATTTATGGTGTTATTTTTGAGGTGTGAAACAGAATGCTATTTTGGTATCGGTTTTCCATTCGATATCGATACCGGATGAAGGAAATATCGAGACCTATGTGCCGCCATCATTACTTAAGTAATTGATTGGAAAATTTTGCTAAGTAGCCCTTATGTACGTACAAATGTTATTATATGATACTTAAAATATGTTTAGCAAGACTTAATGGTAATTAGGAGGATGTTTCACTTAAAATCGAGCAAATACTAAAATGGATGATGTTTCTTCCAGAATGAACTTTTAATTATTGTGAATGACGTGGGACGATGGTGTGGCATCTTGATATTCAGGCTCGGTGACTAGGCCAGGTATAGGGTGTTACATCAGCCAAGGCATAAGTCTAAAATCAGCCAATTTTAACTAATTATAATGCAGGACATGATAGTGAATGTGCTATGTAGGGAAATGTTAATGAGATCAACCAAACAGAGGTTAACTATATAGGGAATAGAGGATATAATCGATACTTCAACACCTATAATTCAGGGTGGCGTGACCATCTTAACCTTAGCTGGGGAGGGAACCAAGGAAGTCCTTCCAATCAAGGAGCCCAAAATCTTAATCCTCCTAGACCCAATGTACCTTATCAACCTCTATTACCATTTAGGGTACCCCAAGATCCAGAAAGAAAACCAACATCTAATATTAACCCTTTGATGTCGATTAGGTAAGCAAAGTAGAGAAAGGCTTGCATATGGTGTAAGTTGATGTGTATCAAATTCGTGGAAAATTAGACCAAATCGTGCAATTATTACAAAACCATGCACCCTTTAGCATCCCTAATAATACCGAGCCAAACCTAAAGTGGGAAGGAAAGGAACATGCCAAGAAAATTACCCTTAGATCCAGGGATGTGTTTAAGGAACCTATCCGACCGATTAGTGGGGAGAAGGATATAAGTGAGAAGGATGAGAGCACTCGCACTCCTAGTGTTCGAGATTGGTGGAAAAGAAGGAAGGACCTAAAAGCGAGCTCACACGAATTAAACCGAAGGATAAAACCATTCCAATACAACAACCAAATATGACCCCCATACCCTTTCCGAGTATACTAGAAGAGAAGAAGAAACGAGACATTGAGGAGTTTCTAAACTTTCTTAAGATGTTTAAGCCTTTAAATGTCAACCTCCCATTGCTTGAGGTCCTAGAAAAAGTGTGAAACATGAAAATTTCCTTAGAGAAGTGATGTCTAGGAGAAAGAAGATTGGGAGAGAAGAGTGATTTGCTCTTAATGTCAGGTGTAGTGTTGTTGTGTCTAGAAGAGTCCCACCAAAAATCAAGAACCCTGGTAGTTTCACCATTCCCATAGATATTGGAGGTGTTAACTTTGGCAAGGCTTTTTTGCGATCTTGGAGTGAGTATAAACTTAATGTCTTTGCCCATCTATCGTAGGTTAGGTTGAGGTGATCTTAAGGAAACTTTCGTAACCCTCCAACTAGCTGATAGATCCCTAGTTCACCCAAAGGGATTTTTGGAGGATGTTTTAGTAAGAGTTCGACAATTCATTGTACCAATTGACTTCATAGTTCTTGAAATTGAGGAGGACTTAGAGATACTAATTCTATTAGGGAGACTATTCCTAGCTACCTCTAAGGCCACCATAGATGTGGGAAAAGTAGAGATGACGATAGAAGTCAGTGGAGAGGTAGAAACCTTTAGGTGTGTACAACCCAAACCTAAGGTGAATGAGGTGTTCCCTAATAGTGAGCTAGAGTGTCAACTCATTCAAGTAGTGTCCGATCATGCAACTAGAAAGGTGAAATATTTGAAGTGGTGTATGTTTGCAGATTCTAGATCGAAGTTGTGAGGCATTATGAAGATACGATCGGTGAATCAACTCGTAGGGTTAAAGAAAATGAGACATGTGTTGGTGCCCAAAGCCTTGTGCAAGCATCACTATGAGGGAGTTACATATCACCCTGGAAGGAATTTTTCTTTTGCCGCATGTGGCAATGGAACCAAAATTTTTTAAATATTTAGATTACTGAACATGGACTTTACATATTTTCTTCTTTTAGTTTAGGATTTTAATATATTTTGGTTTATTTTTGAACTTGGTAGGTTGGCTTTTTGAGATTTAAGAGAAAATTTGACAATTTTGTAAGTATTTTGGGGTCTTGTTTAGTGGAATTGTGAGATCCAGGGGGAGTATCGCGATACCATGCTCTTAGTATCTTGCAATACCTCAGGTAGATTTAGAATGTGAAAGAACAAAAAATAGGGGATGTTGCAATATACATTACTAGGTTAGCTATACCCGTGTCGGGTCAAACGATACCCACGTTAGGGTATTGCGATCTGCTTATTTTAGAGGCTTAAAAAGCCTCCAAACATCCTAAAACCCGCACTTTTCCTCAAATCCTCTAAATTTTAAATTCCTAAAACCCCAAAATACTTCCTTTATTTCTTATTTCTATTAATTTCTCTTCGATCCTTCATGTATTCTCACTTTGATTTCTACCTATTTTTGCTTGTTTTTACCTTTATTTCCTTCTTTTGCAAGGGCAAGTCTTTGTTGGACTACTGCAACAATGCCAAACATCACTGCCCAACCCATTGTCACGCTTCCTAAATATTACGGTGTTTTTCCTCTTATTTAGTAGAGTGTTAAATCTCTATTTCATTTTTGGTATTTGATGTCTTTGTTCTTATCTTTTACATAATGCCTCCTAGAAGAGTAAGCTCAATGGGCTCTCACAATATATCAATGAAATGAAATTAGCGGAGTTGTCATGTGTTTATTGTGGGGAAATAACATCTGACTACATGGGTAATTCCAATTGAAATATCAATTCATATTCCAACACCTACAATTTCAGGTGGAAATAGCATTTGACTTTTAGTTGGGGTAAACAAGGTGCAGGAAATTTTAGCAATGTTGCAAGACAAAATATCCACAATGCACCGCCTGGTTATAATCATCCTATGATAAGGCAAGATGCTTAGAAGGTTAGGTATCATCTTCTAATTCTATTGAATCTTTGTTGAAATAATATATGGCCAAGAATGATGTTGTAATTCAGAGTCAGGCTGCATCTCTCTGAGTGCTTGAAAATCAAGTGGGGAAAATAGTGAATACTCTAATTTAAGGCCACAAGGAGCATTGCCAAGTGATACTAAGAATTCAAGAACATAAGAACACAAGGCAAGGAGGAGTGCAAGGCTATCACCCTTAGAAGTGGGACTGAGTTGAGTGATTGTGTTCACAATGCTGTGACAGGAGAGGATAATGCAAGTAACAACCAGATAAAGATCCCAGAGTCATCTAAAAAACATACTGAACCTAAAAAGGGTAAGCAACAAAATGCTTTGGTAGAATAAGATCAGGTTGTTAATAGAATGCTATAGAAAAACAATATCAGCAACCAGCAAGATGACTGCCTCTACCTTTTCCTCAGTGATTCCATAATTTCATACTAGATGCTCTATTCAAAATGTTTTTAGAGGTCTTGAAACAACTTCACATTAATATACCGCTAGTTGAAGCATTGGAGCAAATGCCCAACTATGTGAAATTCATGAAAGACATACTATCAAAGAAGCATAGGTTGGGAGAATTTGAGACTATTGCTCTCATTGAAGGGTCCACAAAAATTTGATGAATAAGTTGCCTCCAAAGTTAAAGGACCCAGGGCGTTTCACTATCCCATGTTCAATTGAAAATCATTATGTAGGAAATGCATTATGTGATCTAGGCGAAAGTATAAATCTAATGCCAATGTCTATTTTTAGGAAGTTAGGAATTGGGAAAGCGAGACCTACCATAGTGACATTGTAATTGGCTGACCGATGCTATGCCCATCTAGAAGGTAAAATTGAAGATGTATTAGTAAAGGTGGACAAATTTATCTTTCATGCAAATTTTCTTATTTTAGAATGTGAAGTTGACCATGATGTACCAATTATTCTTGGAAGACCGTTTCTTGCTACTGGTAGGATCCTAATTGATGTGTAGAAACGTGAGCTAATCATGAGAGTGAATAATCAGCAGGTTACTTTTAATGTGTTTGATGCATTAAAATGTGTGGATGAGAATGAGAAATGTCATGCCATTGACTGGATAGATACAACAGGGACGAATTTACAAAATTTTGCTACAGCAATGTTGACAGTGAAGATGATTTGATAGAGCAAGCTGACATAGTAAGTTTTTAAAAGCTTTGTGAATTTATGGAAGCCTAGTAGATAGTGGATAGGCCAGGGAATAAATTTGAATCCCTGGATTTATCATATCAATCTTTGAAGCCTTCTAAACCATCTGTAGAGGAATCTCCCATACTAGAGTTAAAGCCTCTACCACAACATTTGAAATATGCGTATTTAGGAAATAACAATACTTTGGCAGTTGTAATTTTTTCTAAACTAACACCTAAACAAGAGGACTGGTTGTCAAAAGTGTTACGGTGATCAAAAAGAACACTGGGTTGGACCCTTGCTGATATAACGAGAATTAGCCCTACATTTTGTATACACAAAATTTTGTTGGAAGATTTCCATACCAAATCCATTGAACAATAGAGACAACTGAATCCAATTATGAAGGACGTTGTCAAGAAAGAAATGATCAAGTGGCTTGATGCAGGCATTATTTACCCAATTTTAGACAGCTTGTGGATAAGTCCTATGCAATGTGTAATTAAGAAAAGAGGTGTCACGTAGTAAGTAATGACAACAATGAGCTCGTATCAACTCGTACTATTACGGGATGGAGAGTGTGTATGGACTACTATAGGCTTAACAAGGTAACTAGGAAGGATCATTTCCCTTTTCCATTCATCGATCAAATGTTGGATAGATTAGCCGGTAAGGTTTTTTATTGCTTCTTAGATGGTTATTCAGGTTATAATCAGATTGCCATAGCACCTGAAAATCAAGAGAAGACAACTTTCATGTGTCCATATGATACTTTTTCATTCAAATGAACGTCGTTCAGGTTATCCAATTCCCGAAAACTTTCAATCACTACATGATGGCTATATTCTCAGATGTGGTGGAAAACTTCCTTGAAGTTTTTATGGATGACTTCTTTGTGTTTGGAAATGATTTTGAAGATTGATGAAGGAATTTGGATATGCTTTTATGTCGTTGTGAAGAAACTAATCTAGTATTAAATTGGGAGAAAAGCCATTTCATGATCCGTGAAGGCATTGTCTTGGGACATAGGGTGTCATAGAGAGGAATTGAAGTAGAAAGAGCAAAAATAGAAGTGATCAAAAAATTGCCACCGCCCACCAGTGTTAAGAGTATTAGAAGGTTTCTAGGACGCAGAGGATTTTATAGAAGATTTATCAAGGACTTTTCAAAAATCTCTAAACCCTCGTGTACTTTACTTGAACGAAATAAACTTTTTAATTTGTATGATCAATGTTTGCATGTAATAGCCCAAAATTTGGTCTAGTTGGAACAGAGGTTTCAGGACCACAAAATCCGAGATATAAATAATTATTTTATGATTATTTTGAGGTCTATGATATGATTGCATGATTGTGTGAAAATTTCGTGAAGAAATTCTATGCATAAAGTGTTTAATTCGAAGTTAGGGACTAAATTGAATAAGTTGCAAAACTTGCATTCTAGAAGTTTCTAGTATGAAATTGATTTGAAATATTAATTAGGAGGTCCTAAATAGAAATTTGACCAATTTCTAAGTTATCGACAAAAATTGGACATGGATGGAATTTTTGGAAAGTTTAGTAGTAAGGATATTTTGGTCATTTAGGGCTAAAATGAATTAAAATACAAAATTAAAAGCCAATTTTGCTCATCTTCTTCACCATGGACGTGTATACCAAGGGAGACTCCATGGCTAGGGTTTTCAAGCTTCCTAATCTTAATTGTAAGTCCGTTCTAACCCCGTTTTTCAAGTTCTTTACGTTTTTGGAGTCCGGGTAACTTGATTTAGCTTATGCTAGCAATAATTCAACCTAGGGTTCATATTTGGAAAAATACCCATAGGTAAAATTTGTGTATTCTGGTGTTTTATGATACAATATGAGGTTTTAAATTATGTTAGACAACTTGTGCTACTCGGTTTTAAGTGAAAACGAGCAAAAGGGCTTAATCGGTAAAAATACCTAATAGTCATAAGTATATGTTATAGTGAGAATTTGATGTTGCCATAGAAGGGAAAAGTGATCATCATGTCATAAGACATAAGAATAAGGGATGAAGTTTAATTCCCGAGCCTAGGGGCTAAAGTGTAAATATGCAAAAGTTTAGGGTCAAAATTGTAATTTTCCAAAAGTTTGAGTTAAGGACTATTTTGAATATTACATTAATTAAATAAGTAAAATATGATGTTTTAGATCCCGGAAAACGAGATTTGAACCTAGAATGAGAGAAAAATCGAAAATTAGGAAAGTTGGTAAAATGGCCGTTTTAATATCAAGGTAAGTTCATATGTATAATAAGCATTAATTTATGCATGTTTCAATGTAAAATTGATATATTTACTATGATCTCTGAGGTGTTGAAAGTATGTAAGTTGGTATGATAATAATACAACAATAATGCTGTAATTTATATTTGAAAGTTAAATTTAGTGAATTAATTGAATTATGTTAAATTAAATGATTATGGTGCCAAGTTTATGAATTGATTTAAAAATGTCTATGGTACATGAAGTGCATTGAATTATCATACATAAATGTGATTTCTATGATTATGGATATTATGGGAAATTGTAAGTTCATATGATTTTTAATAAGACAATGTGTAATTTAATGTTATTGCGTTGATATTAAATGAGATGTAAGTTTATATGTAAGTAATACATCACTATTACTTGTATTATGATATTTTATAAAAATATTGGAAATATGTTTGTGGATAATTACTTGATTGGTGAAATTGTTGGAAAAGACAGAGAAATCTCGGTTGAACCTTCGGAAAGATTGGATGATATAGATGGTATGTAGCTAGGTCACATGTATAGTGCTGAGTGCACATCATGTGTACAAGAGAGCTACAAGACATTATGATGTAGCTAGGTCGCATGGGTGATACTATGTGTACACCATGTAGACAAGAGAGCTACGGGATATATGTAGCTAGGTCGCATGCGTGGTTCCAAGTGAAGGACACCATGTAGACAAGAGAGCTACGAGATAAACTGGCTAGGTCACATGGGTGGTACTAAGTGTTCACCATGTGTACAAGAGAGCCGAACTATATGATGGGTGGAGCTATATGCTGAAACCACCAAGTATCGAGGATTGATCCGAAGTGTTCAACGGGAGACTCTCTATGTATTGCTTTGTGAGTTTTGTGATGAATAAGTGCAGGAACTTGGTTATGCGAATGATGTGTTCATTAAGTGACGAGGATGTGGTAAGGTTATAAACAAGTAAGTTATACATGAGGATGATTTTTTGGTGACCTTGTGATCATGGGCCTATACTTGTGATGTATGAAATGTGGTGAAAATGATTTGTGATATGTATGTTAAAATGAGGTTAATACAAAGAAAGTGTGAAAGAGTGAATTAGCAATAAAACTGTTTTGGACAGTAGCAGTGATGTGATTTTGAAAAATCACCAAAAATATTAGAAATTGAATCAGAGACTAAATGAAAGATCAAATTAACGCTTAATGAGTCTATTTTCATATAAAAGAAATAGAGCAAGCAAAGGAATCCTATATTTTGAGATATTTATGTTTTTGTGAGACTGATTCAGAATGATTACCTGATCCCCTATTTTGACTTTGGAAAATCACAAAAATTTGGAGAAAAATAATTAGAGGCTCAAAATTATATTTTTAAAATCCATAATGAGTCTATTTTCAATATAAATCAACAAGAACATTATCCGAGTTCTGTACTGTGAGATAATTATTTTTTAGTGAAGAGAGGTCAGAACTGTTAGAAAGTGAAACAGGGGAAATTTTAATGAATAAACTGTACTAATTGGCTAAACCAAAAATTATGAAAATTTTATGGTGGAAGGATTTGTGGCTCTAGTTGCAGGGGAAATTTACAGATCTTAATTTGGAGCTCTGTAGCTCGAATTATAAATAATTAACTGATTATGACTCGTGTGGACAGTTTGATGTGAACATTTATTAGTAAATTGTGAAATCGTACTTACAAGAATGCTATATACATTAAGGATGTGGAATGGAGAGGAGGAGGAGGAAAAATAAATATATGTGGAATACATGGAAACTATGGTATATGAAATATTGATATAATGAAATAAATGATATGTGTTTATAAGAAAACAAAAAGAGAATGTTATGTATCATGACATGTATATGTATATATATATATGACTAGTCTCAATGTAATGGTTGTTGGGTATGGAATTGAATTGAAATGTTTCAGGCAAACATGTTATTCTGTGCATCTGAATCGTGGTATTTTATAAAGATATGATCTAGCTTTAAATATGAATGCTTGATGATTAAGCTGAAGATATTTGGTAAGATGATAATCTTGGTATAAATGTATAAGTGGTACTATAATAAACAAGGTAAAATGAGTATGAGAGACACATGTATGATGACATACAAATGCTATGTTTGTGGTTTAATTGAGGATGTTTAATCATTAAATGAATACCATGTTCTATGCTTTTGATTTTGTATAAGTGTGTAAGAGATCAAGGTTGACCAAAGCTTGGAAAATAGCCTAGGTATATTCCACACAGGCAGAGACACGACCATGTGTCTCAGCCGTGTATGGAACACGACTTTGGGACACGGGCGTGTGGAGCCTTAAAGCATGAAATTTCCAAGATTTTTGTAAGTTCTCGGTTTAGTCCCAAACCCTTTCTAAAGTATGTTTTGGGCTCCGTAGACTCAAATAAGGGACTATGTGTAAGAGAATGAACGCTTTGAAATATGAATAAAATTTTATGGCTCGTATTTTAGTTTAATGTTTGTATGTTTGTCTGGTAACGTCTCGTACCTTAGCCCAGTCTCGGATACGGGTAAGGGGTGTTACATTGCATGCTTTCAAATAACTCAAAAAGCGACTTGTAGCAGTACCAATTGTGGTTGCACCAAAATGGACATTGCCTTTGAACTCATATGTGATGCCAATGATTATGCTGTGGGAGCAGTGTTGGGTCAAAGGAGAAATAAGGTACTACATGCAATATATTATGCTAGTAGGATGTTGACAGAGGCTCAGCTTAATTATACCGCTACAGAGAAGGAATTATTAGTAGTGATCTTTGCATTTGACAAATTTTGTTCTAATTTAGTAGGAAAAAAGGTCATAGTCTATACAGTTCACTCGGTTATCAAGTACTTGATATGGAAGAAAGATGCCAAGCGGAGATTGACTAGGTGGATACTCTTGTTACAAGAGTTTGATTTGGAAATTAAAGATTGGAAGGGAATCAAAAATCAAGTAGTTGACCATTTTTCAAGAATAGAATCGAGAAATGAAGATGAAAACAAGAAACTTATTAAGGGAGGATTCCCAGATGAACAATTGCTTATTGCCAAGGCATTACCTTGGTATGCCGCAATAGTAAACTTCTTATGAAATGGTGTAATGCCACTTGACTTCAATGCTAATAAAAAGCAAAAATTTCTTCACGATGCTAAATAGTACTATTAGGATGAACCATATAGGTCGTGTGACCGTTATTAGAGAACAATAAATGTTTCTAGGAGACAAGAAATGTCGCTGCAAAGTATATTGGAGATTGAATTGTTTGATGTATGGGGAATAGACTTTTTAGGTCCATTTCCTCCATCCGTGGGAAAGCTATACATACTTTTGGTAGTAGACTATGTTTCTTAGTGGGTAGAAGCAGTAGCCCTAACCTCTAATGATGCTAAGTTGGTATTGAAATTTTTGCATAAGAACATTTTCAAAGGGTTTGGTACACTGATAACTATTATTAGTGACGAATGATCCCGTTTTGATTGCAAAATGATGGCCAATACCTTGCACATGTATGGGGTGAAACATATAATTGCCATGACATATCATGCTTAGACGAATGGCCAAGTTAAAATCTCTAATAGAGAAATTAAATAAATTCTAGAAAAAAGGGTGAATCCATCTTGAAAGGACTAGTATACTAGATTGGATGAAGCTCTATGGGCATATCAAATTGCATTTAAAACACCATTAGGGATGTCACCTTTTACACTTGTTTACATTAAACCATTTCATTTACCTGTTAAGCTTGAGCATAAAGCATTTTGGGTGATTAAAAAGCTAAACATGAATTGGGCTGCTGCTGGCAGCAAGAGATTGCTAGAATTGAATGAGATGGAAGAGTTTCGAACACAAGCATATGGCAATGCTCGTTTGTATAAGGAAAAGACCAAGCGATGGCATGATTGCAGAAATTTGCCAAGACAATTTGAACCTGGACAGCAGGTATTATTGTTCAATTCCAGACTCAAATTATTTCCTGGTAAGTTAAAATCTTGATGTTCAGGACCTTTTGAAGTAATTCAAGTGTATTCGCATGGTGCTGTTGTTGTTAAAGACCTAAGAACAAGGGCTACATTCAAGGTTAATGGACAACGCTTGAAACATTATTGGGGTGCTCCTACAAAGCGTGACAAGCAAAGCATTAACCTTCGTGATGTTTGAATTTTTTATTTTCGTTAATAAGTAGTTTTTTTTCTACTTTATTTCCCATTGTTATTTTTATTTTTATTCTCTTTATTTTTAATACAACTTCATTCCCATTTTTTATTATTATGAATAGGAGCAGAATAAAAGAAGCATGATTTGTTAGTGTGTACTGAGTAGTAGATTGCCGCAACATTACAGAGAAATATTATATCGTGACAAACTGAATGATGACGTGTGAATAAAAGAGTTGACTTGTTAGAAAATTCCAAAAGAAAGATTTTTAGGAAGTTGCATTTAGTGAATATTGGGAAACCCAAAGTATGAAGCCCACAATGTAAGGTTCAGTTATTTCGTTTCCCCCCAAAAGTTTTTTTCGTTTTTAACTTTTCCTCCATGGCATAACCCTTTTTCCTCATGTTTCCCATTCCCTAAAAATTGTCATCATTATCCCTTTTTATTTTTTTCAAACTGTTCAAGTTTCCCACTTCTTACAAAGTTCACTTTTTTACGGTTTTCTTGTCTTTAACCTTTCTGCTAATCGTTGTTTACTCCATTATTTTTCTTTTTTGTTTCTCTGACTTTCTCTTCATGGCTCGTGTAAAGAGTACTTCTAAAGCAGTAGAATCTTCGTATGCTGAAGCCCTACAACCGAAGATATTTTTCAATGCTACTGCAGCCACCAAGTATTCAGCTAATATTCTAAAGTAGCCATTTTGCTTTGAAAAAAGATTTTTATTGAAGGATGAACCCCACATAGGGTACGATGAATCGGTATTCTTGATTTTAGAAAAGCACAACTAGAGCAGGCTTTGTCTACATCCAGGCAATGTTGTGGCAAAAGTGGTAAGAGAGTTTTACGCTAATGCAAATTCCCTAGATTCTCCCTTCATTTATGTGAGGGGTAAATTTGTGCCATTCGACAAAGACCATATTAATGCCCAGTTCGACATCAAGGAGGTTAGAGATGAGCATTTTGAATTTGTCGAGAATATTACACAGGAGGGCTTGGCAAAAGTATTGGAAGATTTATGCGTTAAAGGAACGCAGTGGATTATTTCAAGCAAAGAGTGTTACACGTTGGAAGAGCCACATTAAAGCCAATTGGAAAGGTATGGTTCCACTATTTAAGGAGTCGTCTCATTGCTTCTATGCATAACATGACTATTTTGAAAGAAAGAATGTTGATGTTGCATTCTATGGAAGGATGAACCCCACATGGGGTACAATGAATTGGTATCCTCGATTGTAGAAAAGCACAACTAGAGCAAATTTTGTCTACACCCAGGGGACGTTATGGGAAAAGTGGTAAGAGATTTTTACGCTCATGTAAATTCCCTAGATTCTCCCTTCATTTATGTGAGGGATAAATCTGTTCCATTAGATGAAGACCATATTAATGCCCAGTTCAGCATCAAGGAGGCTAGAGATGAGCATTCTGAATTTGTCGAGAATATTACACTTGAGGGGTTGGCAAAAGTATTGGAAGATTTATGCATTGAAGGAGCACAGTGGATTATTTCAAACCAAGAGTGTTACACGATTGAAAGAGCTGCATTAAAACCAATTGGGAAGGTGTGGTACCACTTTTTAAGGAGTCGTCTTATACCTTCTACGCATAACACGACTGTTTCGAAGGAAAAAATGTTTCTATTGCATTCTATTTTAAAAGGAAGACAAATAAATGTAGGGAAGATTATCTTCCAAGAGGTCAATAGGTGTGCTGACAAGAATATCGAGAGCTTACATTTTCCTTCTCTTATTTTTACCCTATGTAAGAGAGCAAATGTGCCTTTACTTGATGCTGAGGATGTTACCCCCCATAAGGGTGGGATAACGTGAGCAATTTTTGCCAAGCTACAAGGAACTGAGTTTGCCACAACATCCCAACATAGACAAGCTTCCCCTAGCACACATGTTCCCACAACAATATCTCCCACCTCTCGTGACTAGAAAATCTTGACTTCTCTAAAGCAGTTAGAACAGAGGTTGTCTCTATTTGAGGTGCAGCAATACCAGATGATGGAAGAGTTTGAACAAAGAAATGAACGTCAGGTTCAACATTGGTCATATGTGAAAAACAGGGATTTGTCATTAAGAAGATCCCGCTAGAAAAAATTTTCAAGACCCATGCCAAAATTTCCTACTTCCACAACTACTTTGCTCTCATCTAATGAGTGCAGAGAAGAGCTAGTTCCATCCGCTTCCAGAACTGACTTTGTGACTGAAAGGGCCACTGTAGATAAAGGAAAAGATACTGAAGAGGAGTTAGAAAATTCAACCTCTATTGAACTAGAGAAGGATGTAGAAGAAGGAAGGAAAGAAACAAAAGTCTCTACCGTTACACCAGCCACTGCACCAGCTACTGCCACTGAAAAAGGTAAAACTCCTCTACGAACATCTTCACCCACCTCCATGACTGCACAGGATCAAGCAATCGATCAACTAATCGATGAACTAATGGAGACTGAAAAAGAAGGTGAGGAAGTTGACCTATGAAAAAAGAAGATGCGATACATAGTAAGTGCTCATAAGTCCACAAAAATAATGGAATGAAGTGCGTTCCAGTAGAAGAAACTTAAGTTTTTGTTTTTGTTTTTCTCTCATGCATTGTATATTTTTTTTTCCTTTCGTTTGTGTGCATATTCATACTTGTTATATACTGTTCATGATTTTACATGCATTAAGGACAACGCATCCCTTAGGTTTGGGGTGTATTGTGCATCTAGGTTGCATTTTTGTATTTAGTATGTTCATTTTGGTATATAGGATATTTTGTCATGTCTTAAAAAGAGTTACATTTTATGCCTTTAGACCTAGCTAATTTCTTGTACTTAAGTACATTTTGTTACATATCAAGACATTTTAGTTAACATTTTTAAAATGGCATTAGGACTTGGACGGTGTTGGAATTAAGTACTTTTAATTGCTTGTGGTGGAGTTTTTTGTGTACTGGTGTGGTAGGAACATGTTTTAGAATGAGAAAATAAAGGAGTGAAGTCTTTTTCAGGGAAAAGTGCATATAGTTTGCCAGCATGGATGTCGTGGCAATGCCAGAAAGCCCAAGTTAACATTTTTCACGCAACAGTTTCAGTTCAAATCAAACTTGTACTAGATAAATCCCCGTAAAAGAGGAGAAGATAATCACAAGCTGTTAGCTGACTGTAGCCTAATCTATCTGTAAAAGCTAATAAAGGGGACCTCACAAAGGGAAAAATGAAAAACAACAAAATAAATGGGAGATATCCTTGGACGTGAATAAGGGTTCGGCTGCACAAAGGAAAGGAAGTTGGAGGTAGTCTTTTTTAGCCATCACAGGATGTTGTGCTGTCGAAGTGTGGACATGGCGAGCCAAAGTAGTTTCTCGAAGTTCTTCCATTCTTTCCATTATTGTTCCTTTGGAAGATTGAATTGATGTAACTGAACACAATGTCAAATAATATTATGGTTGGGAATTTTATTTCCCAGCCCATGAGCTAAATCTCATAGGGTTCGGATTACTTTCGATGAAACCTTAAATTTTTTTGGGATAAAGTATCTATCTAATTTACTTTTGTATTTCATTCGATTGTTATTATTTCTTCATTAAAATGAAAATGATCTCTAGACATAGAAGACTGTTCACATATTTATAAATTGATTCTAATTCCGAAAGGGTTAGATTGGTTGGATTAAAATTAAATGAAATTAGAAAGTATTCGATAGACACTTGTATTCGATTCTAGACATAGAGTCATGATCATGCAGAAGGAACCCATGCAAGATATCTAAAAAGACTATAGACACAGTGTAACACCCTAAACCCGACCCAGACATTACGGCCAAGTTTGATGTGTCACATGGACTTACGGTTGATTGTGTTCTTTGTTTATGGTAATCAGGGTGATTTTGTAAAACAATGGTTGGTTGTTGACTAAGAAAGAAAGAAAAACACCGATTAATTAAGTCTTTAGGTTATCCATTTGATACGCTCGTTGTGTTTCGAAATTGTTTATTAATTTTTGAACAAAACCCACACTACCTAACTCTAACAGTTTAAATCGAGTATAAATAAAACAATTAATAAAACCATAAATCTTACGAGCGGCTTTATTACAACTTAAAACCCAAAACAATTAAAGTAAGTAAATGCTAATCAAAACACATGAAGAAAACCGAATTTGCAGAACATGTGGCCACTCCGAATCCCTCACAGCTCCAAGTCCACTATGGTTGGGGATTTCCTGCGTGGATGAAATTAAGGGGTGAGTTTGTAAAACTCAGTGTGTAAAACAACCCAACCATAGTCCAAATCAGATCAAACCACAGAAACAGATTAAGTTGGACCTTAGCCCTAAACAGAATTCAAAATGAGGCCCATAAAAGCTACAAAACAGATATATCATGTATGCTGAAAACCCACCCCATATCCATCCGTATACACCCCGTACCAACCTTAAACCATGTGGGGAGACAATTCGACCCACCCATCCGCTACACACTACCGAATTTGCAACATGGTTGCCAGAACAGATATTGTGACAGAGTCACGATATACAGATATTGTGGCAGAGCCACCAGAATAGATATTTGTGGCATAGCCACCAGAAACAGATATTTGTGGCATAGCCACCAGAATGCTTCCTCCATATATATAACCCATATCCCATGCAAAAGATATACATGCCATGGCATACAACATACAGAATCAGAATATCATGTCTTTCAGTCAAAATTAACCCTAGGGGAATAACGGTCACTTTGCACCTAGGGGTATAATGGTAATTTTCATACTTAGGGGTATTTTAGTAAATTTACTATTTTAGGGTTTTCATGCATATTATAGCCATTAACATATTAACAGAAACACTTACCGAGCGTTTTTACCGAATTGGGCCCGTTGGCCCATTAACCTGATTTCGGCCCGTTAAGCCCAAATATATCGAAGTGCATGAAATTGTGCACTCTGCAATCTTACCGCTTGAGATTACCAGGATTAACAAACAACTATCTCACGAGCGCTCGTACACTCGCAAGTTCACAAAATGTCAGCTCTTCGGCATTTTGGCTTTTCGGCTTTTTCCGATCTAGTCTATAAGTGGGTGTCGTTTACACACCTGATCTGTAACGATACGTTGGTGAGATCCACACATGAGTTGCCTACAATCAAGTTACTAATACGTCAGACTACATATCAAAACAAAATACGTACTAATCTCCTTACCATATTCGGCCAACATTGCCTTAGTCCCTAAAGTTCTTACCTTTCTGCCGAAGTATGGACTAGATCTAGATGTCCAACCGTGTTAGCCTTCAAAGCCCTTTCTTGTACATCCCCTTGTCCACACTAGTGCACACAAAACCAAAAGAAAAAGGCCAATATGCCCTTAATCCAGACATTAGCCACCCTTAAGGGGTTTCGGCTTTTCCTTAAAGCATAAGTAACTAAAGAAAGTTGTTTGAATACTTACCAAAAACATTATGACACTACTCCTGATCTACTGCAGATCTAACCACCGCACAAGAAGAGAAAAGTATAATCAAAGATTTGGCTTCTGAAGTACCTCAGTGTAGAAAAGTTTCGATTTGAAAGAAAGGATGAGAGGTTCAGCTTCAATGGAGATTCGACTTTAATGAAAAGATGAGTAAAAGTAAAAGAGATCGGCACAAGGGGAAAACAAAAGTTACGATTTTAGATTTTGTGAGTGACCGGCTAAGGTGATTGAATAGGAGAGGTTTTTTCTTTATGATTGGTGAAGTAAATAAGATAGGAAGATGACGATAAAAGAAAGGAGAGGAATGGGTTAATGGCCTCGGCTTGAAGAACTAAGAGAGCAAGAGAATGAAATAAGAGAAAATGAGCAAAAAGAACAAAAATATAAATTTGAAATAAAACAAAACAAGAACCGATTGAAAGGGAAGTAAGATCGGCCAAATTAAAATACCCCAACTAACCCAAAAAGAAAAAAATGAATCATAAAGGCCAAAAATAAACGGCACTTATTTGCTATGGCCGAATGAGTGCATTTCGGCATAAAAATTCTTCCTAAATTCCAATTCCATGAATTGCTCCTTGATTCTTGGCCAAATTCAATGTTTGAATTTCGTTCAAACTCCTAACTGATCAGCAACCTTATTCACCGCTTCATCATGCTGCTAAGAAGAGTTTTATGTCCAACTCTACTACTCTCCCCCACACATGTAGCAAAAAGAGAGTCCTTCGCATGCACAGCAGCTTGAAGAGAGTCCTTCGCACGCACAGCTGCTCGAACCTAGGTCCTCTAGGCACACCTCCACACTGCTGGCCGCTAGGACGCAACCTTGTTTTCGATATAATACTGCCACAATAATTTATAACCCTTACCTGCTTCAGTTTTGGCCCGTTTTAAAAAAAATAAAACAGAATTCACCCGCACAAGGACTCGAACTTGCGCCCTCTCTGCGTGCCCAGCACGCTGCGGGCACTCTTTGTGCTGGATTATGCTCGTAACTCTTCTTAACCCCTATTTTAACCGCAACCTAAATACGAAAAAAAACAACCATTTGCGCGTGTCGTGCCTTGAATCCAGGCACCTCCCACGCCCTCCTAGCGTGCTTAGCCACTGGGCCAGGTGCTTGCTTGTGCTAAAACTCAGCCTAAATTATTAATAAGGCCTACTGCCCAGATTCCCTAAGGTAGCATAAGATTTTAAAAAAAATTTGCTACAGTCTTAATCGAACCCAAGCCTTTTCCCACACTATAAATCCATCGTAATTCACGTAGATCCTACGCTAAATAATTAATAACAATATTGAGAATAATTTCCCGTAAAAAGTTAAAACATCAATAATTATATCTCGAGCCATCTTCTACCCGAACTCAGACTCCAAACCCAATATTTTTAGGCCCAATTTTTGGGGTGTTACAACTCTACCCCCTTAAAAAATTTTCGTCCTCAAAATTTTCCATCCAGCTATAAGTTATCTAATACCGACTATTGCACTATGCTACCGCTGTGCACTCTGATTAAAAATAATTCTTAGTACGACCCAGAACATCTAATTACCAAAGTAAAGAAACATTTATCAAGCATGCATACAACTCGTAACACACACTTAAATAGAATAAGCTTGGCAATCCTGAGCTCGATGCTCCTTGGACCCACATCTAAAGCATGCTCCTGTCTTCCTATGGCATTCACCTGGATGACGCCCGTTGTACTTCTTGTAGGTTGGAAAGTTTGGTCGTGTCTTAACATGTTTCACAGAACGAGGCTTGGTCTTCTGAGAACTAGAATCCTTCCTCTTCTTACACTCCAAGCACCATACTTGAAGCGTTTCCCTAATTTCCTTAACCTTGGTCTCCAACACCTCTTCTACCACTTTCCTTACTATCTCAGCCAATGCCTCGGTACCAAGCTCTGAGTTACTGCTACCCGAAGTTGGCAGACTTTGCTTACCCTCAGAATCCATATCAATACTCTACATTACCGGCATACGTATCAAATAACTGCCAAGGCCTTGATTCAATAATTTTAGTACTTATTCATATGTTTTATGCTGAGATAGTATTTTAAAGTTTTTATTTTCATAGAATCATAGCCTAGCTACAATCTCAGTATTCTAGGGTTTTTAGTATTGCCCTAGCTATAGTGACATGATATGGTGTCAGTTCTATCTACAGTAATATCTTAATACAGTGTAGTATGAGTAACAAAAATACTTACAGACTTGGTGCCGGTGATTTAGTGTGCCACTTCTTCGGTTCTCAAATTTCAAAAACCCAAAAAAACTTAAACTATTTTAAGATTGAACCTTAAAACATGTATACCTTGTAAAATATCTTTGAAAAGAACTTTCCAAAACCGTTTCCAAAATACCCTTCTTGGGCCTAAGTTTAGCAAAATTTTTCGAAAAGCTTTTCGAACTTGATCCACAGTTGAGTTGTTGCAACTGGGCTCTGATACCACTAAATGTAACACTCCAAACCTGGCCTAGACGTTACGGCCAAGTCTAACGTGTCACATGGACTTACGGTTGATTGTGTTCTTTGTTTACGGTAATCAGGGTGATTTTGTAAAACAATGGTTAATTGTTGACTAAGAAAGAAATAAAAACACCGATTAATTAAGTCTTTAGGTTATCCATTTGATACGCTCGTTGTGTTTAGAAGTCGTTTATTAATTTTTGAACAAAACACACACTGCCTAACTCTAATAGTTTAAATCGAGTATAAATAAACAATTAAAAAACCATAAAACTTACGAGTGGCCTTATTACAACTTAAAACCCAAAACAATTAAAGTAAGTAAATGCTGATCAAAACACATGAAGAAAACCGAATTTGCAGAACATGTGGCCACTCCGAATCCCTCACAGCTCCAAGTCTGCTATGGTTGGGGATTTCCTGCATGGATGAAATTAATGGGTGAGTCTGGAAAACTCAGTGTGTAAAACAACCTAACCATAGTCCAAATCAGATCAAACCACAGAAACAGATTAAGTTGGGCCTTAGCCCTATACAGAATTCAGAATGAAGCCCATAGGCCCATAACAGCTACAGAACAGATATATCATGTATGTAGAAAACCCAACCCATATCCATCCGTATACACCCCCGTACCAACCTTACACCATGTAGGAAGACAACTCGACCCACCCATCTGCTACACACCATAGAATTTGTAGCATGGCTGCCAGAACAGATATTGTGACAGAGTCACAAAATACAGATATTGTGGCAGAGCCACCAGAACAGATATTTGTGGCATAGCCACTGAAACATATATTTGTGGTATAGCCACCAGAACGTTTCCTCCATCAATATAACCTATATCCCATGCAACAGATATACATGTCATGGCATCCAACGTACAGAATCAGAATATCATGCATTTCAGTCAAAATTAACCCTAAGGGTATAACGGTCACTTTGCACCTAGGGGTATAATGGTAATTTTCATACTTAGGGGTATTTTAGTAAATTTACTATTTCAGGGTTTTCATGCATATTACAGCCATTAACATATTAACAGAAATACTTACCGAGCGTTTTTAACGAAATTGGGCCCGTTGGCCCATTAACCCGATTTCGGCCTGTTAAGCCCAAATATACCGAAGTGCATGAAATTGCGCACTCTGCAATCTTACTGCTTGAGATTACCAGGATTAACAAACAACTATCTCACGAGCGCTCACACGCTCGTAAGTTCACAAAAAGCCGGCTCTTCGGCATTTCTGCTTTTCGACTTTTGCCGATCTAGTTTATAAGTGGGTGTTGTTTACACACCTGATCTGTAACGATACGTTGGCGAGATCCACACACAAGTTGCCTACAATCGAGTTACTAATATGTCAGACTACATATCAAAACAAAATACATACTAATCTCCTTACCATACTCGCCAACATTGCCTTAGTCCCTAAAGTTCTTACCTTTCGACTGAAGTATGGACTAGATCTAGATGTCTAACTGTGTTAGCGTTCAAAGCCCTTTGCTGTACGTCCCCTTGTCCACACTAGTGCACACAAAACCAAAAGAAAGAGGCCAATATGCCCTTAGTCCAAACATTAGCCACCCTTAAGGGGTTTCGACTTTTCCTGAAAGCATAAGTAACTAACGAAAGTTGTTCGAATACTTACCAAAAACGTTAGGACTCTACTCCCGATCTACTACAGATTCAACCACCGCATAAGAAGAGAAAGGTATAATCAAAGATTCAACTTCTGAAGTACCTTAGTGTAGAAAAGTTTCAATTTAAAAGAAAGGATGAGAGGTACGGCTTCAATGGAGATTCGGCTTTAACGAAAAGATGAGTAAAAGTAAAAGAGATCAGCACGAGGGGAAAACAAAAGTTGCGGTTTCAGATTTGTGAGTGATCGGCTAAGGTGATTTAATGGGAGAGGTTTTTTCTTTAAGATTGGTGAAGTAAATAAGATAGGAAGATGACGATAAAAGAAATGAGAGGAATGGGTTAATGGCCTCGACTTGAAGAACTAAGAGAGTGAGAGAATGAAAGAAGAGAAAATGAGCAAAAAGAACAAAAATATAAATTTGAAATAAAACAAAACAAGAACCGATTGAAAGGGAAGCAAGATCGGCCAAATTAAAATACCCCAACTAACCTAAAAAGAAAAAAAAATGAATCATAAAGGCCAAAAATAAATGGCACTTATTTGCTATGGCCGAAAGAGTGCATTTCGGCATAAAAATTCTTATTAAATTCCAATTCCATGAATTTATCCTTGATTCTTGGCCAAATTCAATGTTTGAATTTCATTCAAACTCCTAACTGATCAGCAGCCTTATCCACCACTTTATCATGCTGCTAAGGAAAGTTTCGGTCCAACTCTACTACTCTCCCTCACGCATGCAGCAAAAAGAGAGTCCTTCGCACACATAGCAGCTCGAACCTGGGTCCTATAGGCACACCCCCACGCTCTGGCCACTGGGACGCAACCTTGTTTTCGATATAATACTGCCACAATAATTTATAACCCTTACCTGCTTCAGTTCTGGCCCGCTTTAAAAAAAAAAGAATTCATCCGTGCCCTCTCCACGTGCCCAGCACATTGCTGCCACTGCGCCACGGGCACTCCTTATGCTGGATTATGCTCGTAACTCCTCTTAACCCCTATTTTAACCGCAACCTGAATACTAAAAAAAACAACCATTTACGCGCGCCGTGCCTTGAACCCAGGCACCTTCCACGCCCTCCTAGCGTGCTTAGCCACTGGGCCAGGTGCTTGTTTGTGCTAAAACTCAACCCAAATTATCAATAAGGCCTACTGCCTAGATTCCCTAAGGTAGCATAAGATTTTTTTTTTTTTTGCTAGAGTCTTGAATCGAACCCTAGCCTTTTCCCACACAATAAATCCATCATAATTCGCTTAGATCCTACACTAAATAATTAATAACAATATTGATAATAATTTCTCGTAAAAACTTAAAACATCAATAATTCTATCTCGGGCCATCTTTTACCCGAACTCGGACCCCAAACCCAATATTTTTAGGCCCAATTTTTGGGGCGTTACACACAGGCAAGGTAACTTGAGATTTTACTTTCGCAAGAGGCGGGCTATTTTAGAACTCTTCTATACAATAAAGTAGATATGATTTTGCCAAGGCATTATTGACAGTAAGGGTCGATTCTGGGTAATCCCGACCTTCCCAATCAACACCACTCTATCCTTATTCTTTGTCGTAGTAACTTTTCCACAACATATTTAGTTGTTTATTTCTTTGTTTACATTCTATTAGGATAATCACTGTCGTTATTGCCATTACATTTCTGCTTTCACTTTTGCCATAGCATTTCCAATTATTCATCAACTCCATCTATCACATACATCATTATTACTTTGAATTATAATTGCATACTTACCTTTGTTTACCATAGCATCCTATTCATTAATCTTGCCATAACATTAACCATATTACAATAACCTGACCAATTTTGTGCCTCAATCTGATCCTCATGGGAATGATACTCACTCGTCACTTTATTACGTGATCCAACATGTATACTTGTACAAAATTACACATCATTTCACACGTGACACCTTGGTGTAGGTAGAAAAGGCCTACACAAGAGAATAGTATTTCACGTCTTCCTCAAAGTCGAGGATCACAAAGTCTATGGGAATTATGAAATTACACACCTTTACTAGCACATCTTCAAATACTCCTTTAGGTTTTATTGACGACGTATCAACTAACTGTAATATGATTTGAATATTTTTTTAGGTCCCCTAGCCCTAAGTTTTTTAGATATAAATAGAGGCATTAGGTTTATGCTAGCTCCTAAATCACATAGAGCTTTTCTAAAATGGATATCCCCTATCTATATAGGTATTGTGAAACTCCTCGGGTCTTTTAATTTTGAGGGAACCTATCTAGATATTAGCACACTACATGATGCATCTATATTAACTTGCTCCCTAATTTTAATTTTCCTATGCCTTGACATAATTTCTTTAAGGTACCTAGCGTACTTCGAAACTTTTTCAACTAAGTCTATCAACGTCAAGTTAACATTTAATGATTTAAATAAATTTAGAAAACTTACAACATCATCCTCGTCTCATCTTTGTCTTTCCTTCAACTCTAATAGGAATGGTACCTTTGCATTTGTAGGTTCCTTTGTTGGTTCTTCCTTTAGTTCAGCTGCCGATCCAGCTGCTTCTTCTAGCTCCAAGTTGTCATCAGCTTCTGAAGGTTCATCTTGAAGAACATCAATGTTCCCTTTATTCACCTCCTGAGTTGGGTTCTTCGGGCTACTTAGCACTTTACCCAATTAGAGCACGATTGCTTTCACATGCTCTTTGTCACGTGTGAATATGATATGCGAATTGTTCAAGTATACACCTCGAATCAAGTAATAAAGTGATAAACGAGATCGTCTCCACAAGGATCAGATTAGGCATAGAAACGGTCAAGTTATGATAATGATTAATGTTATGGCAAAACCGAGTTACGTACGCAGTGATAAATTAAAATAATAAGGATAAGTGCAAAATGTATACTGACTAAAATTGGAAAATTTTAAGGCAAAGAAAGAGTAAAAATGAAATGGAAATTATGAGAATAATTGTGAATAAAATGTGAATGAATAAATAAATAACTAAGAATGATATGGAAACGACAAAGGATAGAAGGTCTACGATGTTGATTGGATGGTTGGGATTATTAAGAATCTACCATTACTTTCAATAATGCCTCAACAAAATCATACTTAACCTACTGTTTAGAAGACACCTAAAGTGACATATGTCTATAAGCTTTAGCACAGCACCCTGCACTATTTTGTCTTCATTCTATACAAACACTGCTCTATGTTTAGAATTTGCTGCAGGTACTTAGTCGAATACCCATTTGTATCATTCCATTTTAGTCCAACTAATCCAACCTTTTTAGAATTAGATTCAGTTTATGGCCATACTGCACACTCATCTATGTCTGGAGAATGTACGTATACGGTTAGGAAATAAAAGAAATTGAATGAAAAAATAGATTAAATCAAATATACGCTTCAACTATTAAAGAAAATAAAAGTTTCATCATGTAATCCCAACTCTGTGAGATTTAATTCATGGGTTGGCAATTAATATTCATGTTCAAAATAACATCCAACATTGTTTCAATCAAATCAATTTATGGAAGAAAAGAATTAGAAATAATGGAAGAACTTAGGAAGATAGCTCTCGCCAAACCAATCCACAATCCAATAGCATAGTGTCCTGTGGTGGCTGAGAGGGACTGCCTTCAGCTTCCTCATTTAGTATCTATTTAGCCGCTACCCTCTATTGTTTGCCTCTGAATCCCCACACTTACGGCTTACTCCTTCGACTTTTTATAAGCATTTCTTTCTTAGGGTAACTCCGAAAACCTACGATATATTCTTCTCTTTTTTAAGCAGATTTTTTTGATACAAATAGAGTTAGGCTAAAAGTGGTTGCGCTTAATGATGACTCGGTTATCTTCAAGGTGGCAAACTTTGCAACCTATTGCTCCGGAAAACCTTCACTCCTTTATTTCTTTCCCCACATATTGTGTAATACCCCTAACCCATCTTCGTCATCAGGTTAGGGTTACAAAGCATTACCAAACAAAGCATAACATTTAACTTCATATAGAATATTAATTCAACTTACAAAGTGAATAATAGCTACACAATTTAATCATAGCAATAATACTCATTTGGGCATTAAACATAGCATTCGGGGCCCAAAAAATGATTAAAATTAATCAGGGATCGATTTGAATAAATCAGAAAATTTTGAGAAAATCATGAAAATTTTTTAAAATAAGGGTCACATGGCCTTGTCCTAACCCGTGTGTCAGCCCAGTGTATATTCGAAATAGGGCCACATGGTTGTGTTGTAGGTTGTGTGCCAGACCGTGTAACTCATTGACTGTGTCTCAAACCATGTACTAGGCCATGTGTCACCTGCACCTAAAATAAAAAGTGACATACGATCGTGTGACACACACAACCATGTGACAGCCCATGTGCTCTATAATTAGCCCTTAAAACAAGTTATTTTCAGGCGAAACCCGTCCCAACAAGCTATTTTATTGTGCATACATTTAATGGACCTAAACACAATTCAAACGCTCATAAACATACCAATTTAATTTACCTAAATCTTATAACTAATATGCCTTTCAAAGGCCCCTCATTTCATACCATAACAAAATCAATTAAGAACAAAACTATAATGCCACATCTCAAACTCAAAACATTGGTAAAATAGCTACCTAATAACAACAATTGTCAATCCATTTCACCATTCAAATTAAGCATACCAAAATGACCGTATTCATATAGCTTTTAACATATACAAGCCAACTATACCATATATGCATATAACCATTTACAAAAGTAACCAAAGCATAAAAAAAGTATAAATGAAATTAAACCCTATACATGTCATTTATAACCATAGATAAAAATAACCCAAAAATACCAAAGTGATCGCATGATAGTGTGATAGGACTCCGACAAATTTCCAACCAATTGAGCTTTCGATGATCTACAAAACAAAGAAAAAACAACCACATAAGCATTTAATGCTTAGTAAGTTCATTAAAGATAAACCTCAACTTAGCAAACATCAATTAACAATCCATACAACCATGCTCATTTTGTCATTTAAAAATAAACTTTCCAGTGCACCATAATTCACATGGTTAGTAGAAATCATGAAAACAGAACATTTCATATACTAGGAAATAAATTTCATACCTTTCTTTTTCATCAAATAACAACTTCCCATTCATTACATTTCATAAATTCATACCCATTTTACCTTTTCAAATGAACATGATTATTAATATGTTTTTATACATACCTTTTCTTCGCCCTTTTATTACTTGTTGTACCATCTAGAATTTCATCGGATACTCAGGAGTGCTCACACATAGTGTGCCTTTCATGTAATCGTAACCTTCTCTTTTCAATAGTGCTCACACGAGCTATAAAATGGGCCCACTTACATAGGCTGTGGGTCAGAATGTTAGCTACACGATGCTACTCACACGAGCTATGGAGAATCCTTAACAAATGTAGGACCTAAGCCATTGGTAGGACATTCAAGCACCCGAAACTGTATAACACTAATGACATGTCATTTGTATCCTAAGAATTCTTAAGGTTCAAACGAGATTACTTAACCATCAATTGTTCAAAACATCGTGATATACTCGAGTCTAATTTATATTCAACATATTATAACAAATAATCAAATCAAACTATAACTAAAAAGATTATAATTCATACGAACTTACCTCGATACCATAATCATTTTAATAGAGTCGAAAACTCATCCAACACCTTAGATTTGCCTCGATTTAAGTCTAGTTGTTGCGTATCTTGATCTAAATAATAATTTCATTTAGTTAAGTACCTCAAATAACCTTAATTATTCAATTCAATCTATAATTTATGTTATCATGAAATTATAAAATTACCCACCTATTTTAACTTTTTAACAACTTAGTCCTTAAGCTCATAACTTGCAATTTAACCATTTTTAACCTAAACCCATGATAACTGATTTTTCCCTAAGCTTAAATAATCTACCTTTTTCCATTATTTCATAAAATATACATGAAAATTTTCAATTAAGCAATTTAATCCCTAAACCTTACATTTATAACAATCCACTTAACAAATCATGGTCATTTAACAACTAAATTTAATTGTAACTTCCCGAATTAGGGTCTAGTCAAAATAGTGGTTTCGAGACCACAAATACAAAATATAAATAATTCTTTTATGGTAATTTTATGGTCCATGATATGCTAGCATGCTTGTGTAAAATTTTCATGAATAAATTTTATGCTTAAGATGTCCAATTTGACTTTAGGGACCAAATTGAATAAGTTGCAAAACTTTTGTTCTAGAAGCTTTAAGCATGAAATTGCATTGGATTATTAATTAGAGGTCCTTAAATAGAAATTAGACCAATTTTTAAAAATTTGGACAAAAATGGACATGAATAAGAAAATTTTGAAAGAAAGGCCTTAAGGGCATTTTTGTCATTTGGTAAATAAAAGAATAAAAAGGGAATATGAGAAAATCTTGTCCATATTCTTCAAGCCATAGCCAAATTTTACTAGGGTTCCGTAGCTAGGGTTTTCAACTTTTCAAGCTTGATTGTAAGTGCTCCCTAGCCTCATTTTTAATGTTCTTTGCATTTTTGAAGTCCTTGAAGCATGATCTATCCATTTCTAGCCATATTTTTAAGTAGGGTTCATGTGTGGAATTTGAATCATGTGTGACATGTTTTTGTTTTGATGATTAATGAAAGATTATGAAATTTTGATGTGTGATGAACATCTTTTACTAGGTGATTTTTAGTGAAAACATCTAAAAAGGACTTGTTTGTAAAATGTGTAAAAATGAGTAGTAATAATGTGAAATAAAGGAAAATGGGGCTGATATGAGATAGAATATGAATCATCTAGGCTTAGGTAACCATGAAATTGCTTGCATTTCATTTTACGAGCCTAGGGACTAAAGTGTAAATAAGTGAAAAGTTAGGGGTAAAAAGGTAATTTTACCTAAGTTTGTGTTATGGGTCGATATGAGTAATGTGTGTATGGAACGAGTTAAATTTGGCATTATAGATCAAGAAAAATGTGACTCGGGTCTTGATCGAGGGAAAAACAAAGTTTACGAGGATTAGACTCATTTCTATCATTTTGTACCGAGGTAAGTTCATTTGCAAATAATGCAACATGTACCATACTTTAAATGCTTTAATATTGCATGTATGGTGAGTACCAACATAATTGATATGATATTGTATCATGTCTTAATTGCTTAAATATTATCATGATTGATGCCTTGATTATTCCATGAGTATGTGATTGATGCAATGGGTATTGAAATTGATATTACCAGCAGGCTAAACGGAAATGTGATATCGAAGAATTCCGTTTGAACCTTAGGAATAATTTAGGATACAAGTGAGATGTCACTAGGAATTATGTGATCTGAACTCATTGAGTTGTGTATGAGTTCATGATATATGTGACATCCGAACTTATTGAGTTGTGGTCTGAGTTAGTGATATGTATGACACATGTTTTGGTGTCTGGGTACTGGTCTTGTATATGCTATTAATGGTGAGGTAGTTCGACATGTGTTGCGAATACCTAACAACCCGTATGAGCAGACCTGTAAGTAGCTTGTAAACGAGCAACATCTGATCTGAGATATGAAGTAGCATTGGCTACATATGAGGCACTAAGTTGCAAGCTTCCGATGTATCTGATAATATTTCGAGTGTTCAACATGTGGTTTAAGAGAAGTTCAATTAGTAATCTTAATGATTGCATCAATACAAGAAAGTAAATTATTATGTGCAAGTAGGCACAGGTATGTACATCGAACTCATGTGAATGACATGAAATACGATGAGCACGTGTTAAGAACATGTGTATATGTATATGAGAAGAATAAGTTTATTAGATTTGATGAAATGCAAGATTATGTTCATTATGTTATTTGTATGATTATTACTTGTTTAAGTTGCAATTTATTTGCATGTAGACTTTCTAATCTTATGCTTACCCCCCTTTCCTTTCCACCTCTTATAGTTCTGCCAAGCTAGCTCAGGAATTGGAAGACGTCAGAGACACGATCACACTATCAATTGAACATTTGGGTATAGTTAGTTTCGTCATTCTGGATATGGAATGTATAGGGACTTGGTCTTTTTGTTATGTGTCATATTGATTAGCCAAATGTGTTGACTCATGAAAGTATTATGATTATTTTGTATATGGCCATGAGAGGTGGCTCATGTTGATTAATTGGGTTGTAACCCTAATTATTGATGCATGCATGCAAATGTGCTTATGCTTTAATGTGGTTATAGTTGCTTATGATTAATGAGTACGATGGATGGTAGGTATGTTTGGTGTAAGGAATATGACTAATGTGTATGCAATAAATATGGTGCAAATGTATATCTTGAAAGTAGGTTAGCAAAGATAATAGACAAATATGAAATTGGTGTGGAATGCCATATGAGAGCATAATAGTTTAGATAGGTGATATGTTGACATTGTCAAGTCATAACTTAACCATAAATGTGAATGCTTGAGTAAGAAAATGTACCATGTTGCATGCCATGATATGAGTGTAAGTATGTGAGTACTTAAGGGTCGCAAATGGATTGGAATATAGCCTAGAAATTGTCTACACGGTTAGACACACAGGCATGTGTCTAGGCCGCCTGTGTGTGACATACGGTCTGCCCCCATGGGCGTGTGATCCAGCCGTGTGTCCCCTGTATCCTAATTGCGCAAAACAGAATGCCCAGTAGTAAACACACGGGCCGAGACACGACTGTGTGTCTCAGCCATGTGAAGGACACAACCTTAGGACATGGGCGTGTGCCCAGGCCGTGTGAAGTCTTGTGACAGCTCTAATGTGACCCTAGTCGGGAAGTGGTTTCGGGACCACAAAACCGAGTTATGAAAATAATTAATTGTTATATTCTATGTTTATTATGTGTGTACATGCATATGTGGAAGTTTCATTCCCTAATTTTGCAAATTGCATGAGGAATTATTAAACAGGGATCAACATGAGACATGGTGAAATATGATAGGCTAATTTTAAAGGGCTTATTAGTGCATGTCAACACAAGGGTGGACTTGCATGTCAAATTGCCCAATTCCCTTATAGTGGCCGGCCAAGATGGATTGATGATGGGCAATATATTTGTTGAATTTGATATTATAATAAGAAATTGGGTTATTGGAGCTATAATAAATAAAAGAAAGAATAAAAAAGAAAGGTAATGGAAACAAAGCTTGTATCCTTGGTTCTTCTTGGCCGATTGTAAAGAGGAAGATAGGAGGGAGGCATTCGGTCATCCTAGGCTAATAGCAAGGTAAGAAATTTATATTAGTTCATGAAATTTTGGTTAAGCTTGAGTAAGATATCAAGCTACTTTGGAAACCCATGTAGAAATTTTGATTTGTGTTATGGACTAGGGCTTTCGGCTATGGTATTTGACAATGGTAAATTTTGTTGTTTCATGATAAATTTAGATGAGCAAAGATAGATGAGTGTTTGAGCTATACAAATAATCATATGTGAGCAATGGGTGCTAAAGGGAAAGGAATCGACTACCTTATTATGTACCAAGGCCGAATGTGTACTTGAATTAGGAAGTTATTGAGTAATGTTTGTACCTTAAGTGATAGAATAGAGTGAATGCTTGGAATGTGATATGTGTGAATTATATGTTAAATTAAGGTTTGCTAAGCTAGCTATTAAGGTGAAATGCAAATGTTAGTATTTGATTTGGTAATAATCTGCTTGGGGACAGCAGCAGTAAGGTGATTTTGGAAAATCGCCATAATTTGTAGGAGTTGAATTAGAAGCTGAGGAAATTATGTCATTAAAGCTTGAAGAGTCTATTTTCTTACAAAAGAAACTATAAAAACAAAAGAGTTACCGATCTTGAGATATTTGAAGTATTGTGGGGCTGAGTCAAAATGACTACTAGATTCCCTGTTCTGTTTTTAGAAAATCATTATAAATTGTACAAAAATGATTATAAGATAAAATTTATATGCTTAAACTACTTAATGAGTCTTGTTTCAAATGAAATCAAATACAACACATTTTGAATTCTGTAAAATGAGAAATTTGATTCGTAGTGAAGAGTGGTCAGATTAGTCAAACAGTGAAACAGGGGAAATTTTAAGAAAAATCTGGTATTGATTGGCCAAGCCTAAAATTCTGAAAATTTTATGGATGGAAGATATACGAGTCTATATTCAGGGAAAATTAACGGCAAGTGATTTGGAGTTTTGTAGCTCCAGTTATAAATAATTTAGTGACTGCTGCTCAGGAAAACAGCTCGTAGTGAATATGTGATTATGTTGTAAACATTAATGAAAATTTGCTAATGGATTATTTATTGATTTTTATAAAGCTTACTATAATCTATGTGTGTGAAAGTCGAATCAATATATATATTATTCTGAAAGTAATACTTGAATAGTCGATTAATGACTATTTTAAAATTTATTGAACTTAAGCTCAAGAGCAAAGGGGAACTAAATCTGATAAAGGGAAGGAAAAAGTAATTGAATAGCCATTGAAGTCGTTCGACAACATCCGAGGTAAGTCTTCGAGTAATGATCCTACTTGAATTATATTGAAATGATTAGTCATACTATGACGGATAGTCGAATGTGCATAGAGACTATGTTATAAAGCCAATCGAAATCATGCTCTTTGTGTGTGGCTATTGAGCCGAAATTGGAAAGGTTTAATAAATGTTTTGTGTTTGAGCCTTAGTAACGAAAATAAGATATGGGTGTGTTATGATTATTGATATATGTGTGCTTGAGCATTTGAATACATCCGGGCTAAGACCCGAAGGCATTTGTGCAAGTTGATATATCCGGGCTAAGACCCGAAGGCATTTGTGCGAGTTGATATATCCGGGCTAAGACCCGAAGGCATTTGTGCAAGTTGATATATCCGGGCTAAGACCCGAAGGCATTCGTGCGAGTTGCTATACTCGGGTTAAGACCCGAAGGCAATTGAGCTTGTGGTTATATCCGGCTAAATTCCAAAGAAACTTGGGTTTGAATGTGAGCGTTTTGTGCTGTAATAAATTCAATTAATACGCTCAACAAACCCAAACGATAAGGTATGTTTGCATGTGCTTCGAAAAAGTCGATTCGTTTTAAATAATATTCGTTCAATCGACTAACGAACTTTCGGCTTTTAGATAGGTTAATACCTTGTGTGTGTATATGTTGATGAAGTGTGAAGTAAGTATGATTATGAGAATGTGAATTAATAAAGTGATTCATTTAGCTATGTGAATGTAATACTTTAGTCAAAGCCGATTTCATTACTTGAAACTTACTAAGCTTTAAAATGCTTACCCCGTTGCTTTGGCTCTCTGTTTTATAGATATTGTTCGTTAGCTATCGGATTCGGGATCATCGAAGTCGAAGTCATCCACACTATCAAAGCTCTTTTGGTACTCTTTTAGTTGAACTCTGGATATGGCATGTATAGGACTACCCCTTGTTGTTTTAAGTACTTTTTGTGATGTATGTGTGTACAGCCATGCGAAAATGGCTCGTAGAAGTGGAGTATGGCATTAGACCATTTGTGTTTATGTATGTATATATGGTTTCATGATGTGACTATGGATTGGAATGGAAGTGTTGGGCAAATGATCAGCCATTGGAATGGCTAAATATGATCATATGTGGACCTATGTATGACAAAACCCTAGTTGGTCCATGGTAACCACGAAATAGGTAAAGTTTACATTGAAAACAGCTGCTGACAGCAGCAGTGGTGTGGATTCGAAAAATCACAAAAATTTGTAGGAATGGAATTAAATAGTGAATAAATTATGTAATCGAACCTTGATGAATCTATTTTCATATGAAAGTAACGAAACAATCATATGAAGAGTATATTAAGAGATATTAAAGTTCTCGTGAAACAGGGCCAGAACGGTTTCTGGATCTCCTGTTTCGACTTTGATAATTCACCATAAATTATCCAGAGATAATTAGAAGTCATGCCTTATATTTATGGATTCCTCTCTGAGTCTAGTTTCTATAGAAACAAACGGCATGAGTATTGAAGCTCTGTACAGGGAGATATCCAAGTCAGAATACATGAAGGTCAGAGTAGTCGAACCCAGAATCAGGGGAGACTTTAACTAATAAACTGTACCAATCGGCCCAACCAAAAATTCTAGAAATAAATCCACAGATGTATATATGAGTCTAATTTCGGGGAAAATTTACGGAATCAGTTTTTGAGTTTTTGAACTCGAGATATGATTTTTAAGACAAAAGTGATGCGGTTAGCCAGCTTGTCTGGAATTTTTTTTAATGGACTGTGAAAACAAAGTAATTAAGTCTGTTAGCACCTCGCGTTCGACTCCGGCAACGGTCTCGGGTACGGGGTGTTACAATTTTATTGGTATCAGAGCTACGGTTTAGTCGATTCTAGGACTACCGTAATGCGTTGGGTCTAGCTATACATGCCATTTTATGTGATTATTTGATAGTGTGGATATTTCTGACATTTGCAAATGTGTTTATTTATAGTAATGGATCCCGATCCCGACCGACCGCTAGCTGATGATCTTGAGAGTGTAGCGCCTGCTCCCGCACAAGGGACAGCACCGGCGGACTCTCAACCTAATGCTAGTAACCCGAATGATGAAGCTAGACAAGCTTTCTATAGCGTGATGAATGATTGGTTCAACCAATACATTCGAACTAATACGGCTGTTCCACAACCTCCATTCCCGACAAATACCACCCCCGCACCTACAATACCTCCGGTAACTGACCAAATAAGGTCAAATAAGCCCCCAGTTGACAGAATCCGAAAACATGGGGCTACTGAATTTAAGGCTACGGATAGCGACGATGCCGAGCAAGCTGAATTTTGGTTGGACAACACTATCCGGGTACTCGATGAGCTATCTTGTACACCCAATGAATGCCTAAAGTGTACTATCTCCTTGCTACGCGATTCTGCCTACTATTGGTGGAGTACTCTGACTTCTGTTGTGCCCCGAGAGCAAGTAACTTGGGAGTTTTTCCAAACTGAGTTTCGGAAAAAGTATATCAGTCAGAGATTTGTTGATCAAAAACGGAAGGAATTTCTTGAGCTTAAACAAGGTTCTATGTCAGTTACTGATTACGAGCGAAAATTTGTTAGACTTAGTAGATACGCTCGGGAATGTGTTTCGTCCGAGGCTATCATGTGTAAACGCTTCAAGGATGGGCTGAATGAAGATATAAAAATGTTCGTTGGCATTCTTGAAATACGAGAGTTCGTAGTACTTGTCGAGCGAGCTTGTAAAGCCGAAGAGCTTAGAAAAGAAAAACAAAAAGCTGATGTGGGAACTGGAGAGTTTCGTAAAAGATCCTCGGGAAAGTCTCTTCAACAGGCATCGAAGAAATTTCGAGATGATGTGGGCCGGTCTAGAGGCACTTCGGGCCTTTTTAGACGAGATCGTGATCGACCCCCTGTGGGTACACGAGGCACTTCGGTCGCCAGTGTTGGGAATGGACGTCGAGACAGAACGGAATGTCGACGTTGCGGTAAATGGCATTCGGGGAGTTGTAGATTCCATGACCGCTCCTGTTACAAGTGCGGATCAGTTGACCACTTCATTAAAGATTGCCCGAGACTGTCTGAACAGAATGTAAACCAGAGTGGGAAACCGGGTGCTACCACTGCTCGAGGTAGACCATCTAGAAATACGGGCAATGCTAGTGGTGGTCAGAGAGGATCTAGAGACGCTACGACCAGATCCGAGGCTCGTGCGCCTGCTAGAGCTTATGCTATACGTGCCCGCGAGGATGCTTCTTCGCCTGATGTTATTACCGGTACTTTTACTCTCTTTGATACTAATGTAATTGCTTTGATTGACCCCGGTTCTACTCATTCTTACATATGTGAAACCTTAGCATCCAGTAAGACTTTACCTATTAAGTCTACTGAGTTCGTAATTCGGGTGTCAAATCCCTTGGGTCGTTACGTGCTTGTCGACAAAGTGTGTAAGAAATGTCCCCTAGTAATCCGAGGTTTCTGTTTTCTGGCGGACTTGATGCTTTTGCCATTTGATGAATTTGATGTTATTCTCGGGTTGGATTGGTTGACCGTGCATGATGCGGTTGTGAATTGCAAAAGCAAGACTATTGATTTGAGGTGCGCAAATAACGAAGTAATCCGAGTTGAGTCTACGGACTTGGATGGGTTGCCAGCTGTAATATCCTCAATGTTGGCCCAGAAATATGTAAGAAAAGGGTGCGAAGCATACCTTGCGTATGTACTTGATGACAAAGAATTAGAAAAGAAACCCGAATCTGTGCCAGTGGTTTGTGAATACCCGGATGTTTTTCCTGAAGAATTGCCGGGATTACCACCTGTTCGGGAGATAGAGTTTGGTATTGAGGTTGTACCTGGGACTACGCCGATTTCAATAGCTCCGTATCGTATGGCACCAACCGAGTTAAAAGAGTTGAAAGCTCAGTTGCAAGAATTGACGGATAGAGGTTTCGCTCGACCAAGTTTCTCACCTTGGGGTGCACCAGTATTGTTCGTGAAAAAGGACGGAACCATGAGGTTGTGCATTGACTATCGTCAGCTGAATAAAGTGACAATAAAGAAAAAATATCCGTTACCGCGTATCGATGATTTGTTCGACCAACTGAAGGGAGCCTCAGTGTTCTCAAAAATAGATTTGAGATTGGGCTATTATCAGTTGCGAATTCGAGATTCGGACATACCCAAAACTGCCTTCAGAACGAGATATGGTCACTACGAGTTCTTAGTGATGCCGTTTGGGCTCACTAATGCCCCTGCGGTATTTATGGATTTGATGAATCGGATCTTCAGACCATATTTGGATCGGTTCGTAGTTGTGTTCATTGATGACATCTTGGTCTATTCAAGAGATGAGACCGAACATGCTGAGCACCTGAGACTAGTGTTGCAAATTTTGCGGGATAAGCAGTTATATGCTAAGTTCAGTAAGTGTGAGTTCTGGTTAAGAGAGGTTAGCTTCTTGGGTCATGTGGTATCCGCATCGGGTATTCGAGTTGACCCGAGCAAAATTTCAGCCATACTTAACTGGAAGCCTCCAAGAAATATTACTGAAGTTCGGAGCTTCCTGGGGCTCGCCGGTTATTACCGACGATTTGTCAAAGGTTTCTCGATGATAGCCACACCAATGACGAAGCTACTTCAAAAGGATGTTAAGTTCGAATGGACGGAGAAATGTCAGAAAAGTTTTGATCAACTAAAAACTTATTTGACTGAAGCTCCAATTTTAGTGCAACCCGAATCAGGCAAAGAGTTTGTCATTTATAGTGACGCATCCCTACTTGGGTTGGGTTGCGTATTGATGCAAGAAGGTCAAGTGGTGGCCTATGCGTCGAGACAATTAAAGCCACATGAGAAAAATTATCCGACCCATGATCTTGAACTAGCTGCCATCGTGTTTGCTTTAAAAATATGGCGACATTACCTATTTGGTGAAAAGTGCCATGTATTTTCGGATCACAAAAGTCTCAAATATTTGATGACTCAAAGAGACTTAAATCTGCGACAAAGACGTTGGCTTGAGTTGTTGAAAGATTACGAGCTTGTCATTGATTACCACCCGGGAAAGGCTAATGTGGTTGCGGACGCCTTAAGCCGGAAATCATTGTTTGCTTTACGAGCGATGAATGTGCACTTGTCTGTTCTACCCGACAATGTGTTAGTAGCTGAATTAAAAGCCAAACCATTATTGATTCATCAAATTCGTGATGCCCAGAAAGTTGATGATGAATTGGTTGCAAAACGGGCTGAGTGTGTTCCGAACAAGGAATCGGAATTTCAAATTAATGATGATGATTGTTTGAGGTTCAGAAGTCGTTTATGTGTTCCAAGGAATTCGGAACTCATTTCGATGATTCTGAACGAAGCCCATTGTAGCCGACTGTCAATTCACCCGGGGAGTACGAAAATGTACAACGATTTGAAACGTCGGTTTTGGTGGCATGGTATGAAACGAGACATCTCCGACTTTGTTTCGAGATGTTTAATATGTCAACAAGTGAAAGCGGAACATCAAGTGCCTTCAGGATTACTTCAGCCAATCATGATACCTGAATGGAAATGGGATCGAGTCACGATGGATTTTGTATCTGGGTTGCCATTGTCGACAAGTAAGAAAGATGCGATTTGGGTTGTTGTTGATAGACTGACTAAGTCGGCTCATTTCATCCCCGTACGTACGGATTTTTCATTGGATAAACTAGCTGAATTGTATGTTTCTCAGATTGTGAGATTACACAGGGTACCGATTTCTATTGTGTCGGATAGAGATCCGAGATTCACCTCGCGATTTTGGAAGAAATTGCAAGAAGCTTTGGGTACCAAGCTGAATTGTAGCACCGCTTTTCATCAACAAACCGATGGTCAATCCGAGCGGATAATTCAGATACTTGAGGATATGTTAAGATGTTGCATCCTCGAGTTTAGTGGTTCATGGGAGTGGTATTTACCTTTGATTGAATTCGCTTACAACAATAGTTTTCAATCAAGTATTAAGATGGCACCTTATGAGGCTTTGTACGGGCGTAAATGCCGTACACCATTGTTTTGGACCGAGCTCGGTGAAAGTAAAATTTTCAGAGTTGATTTGATTAAAGATGCCGAACGGAAAGTAAAAGTAATCTGTGAAAGTCTGAAGGCAGCCACAGATCGCCAGAAGTCGTACGCGGATTTGAAACGAAAAGACATCGAGTATCAGGTGGGAGACAAAGTGTTCCTTAAGGTTTCACCTTGGAAAAAGATACTCAGATTTGGCCGTAAGGGCAAATTGAGTCCGAGATTCATTGGGCCGTACGAAATCTCCGGACGAGTTGGTCCAGTTGCGTATAGATTGATTTTGCCCCCTGAACTTGAAAAGATTCACAACGTTTTCCATGTCTCGATGCTTCGACGATATAGATCCGACCCGTCGCATGTAATCGCTCCATCTGAGATCGAAATTCAACCTAACTTGAGTTATGAAGAAGAACCGGTTCGCATTTTGATGCGAGAAGTAAAAGAGTTGCGAAATAAGAAAATCCCATTAGTGAAGGTGTTGTGGCATAAACACGGAATTGAAGAAGCCACTTGGGAACTTGAGGACTCTATGAAGGACCGATATCCAAAATTATTCACCGGTAAGATTTTCGGGGACGAAAATTTCTTATGTGGGGGAGAGTTGTGACAGCTCTAATGTGACCCTAGTCGGGAAGTGGTTTCGGGACCACAAAACCGAGTTATGAAAATAATTCATTGTTATATTCTATGTTTATTATGTGTGTACATGCATATGTGGAAGTTTCATTCCCTAATTTTGCCAATTGCATGAGGAATTATTAAACAGGGATCAACATGAGACATAGTGAAATATGATAGGCTAATTTTAAAGGGCTTATTAGTGCATGTCAACACAAGGGTGGACTTGCATGTCAAATTGCCCAATTCCCTTATAGTGGCCAGCCAAGATGGATTGATGATGGGCAATATATTTGTTGAATTTGATATTATAATAAGAAATTGGGTTATTGGAGCTATAATAAATAAAAGAAAGAATAAAAAAGAAAGGTAATGAAAACAAAGCTTGTATCCTTGGTTCTTCTTGGCCGATTGTAAAGAGGAAGATAGGAGGGAGGCATTCGGTCATCCTAGGCTAATAGCAAGGTAAGAAATTTATATTAGTTCATGAAATTTTGGTTAAGCTTGAGTAAGATATCAAGCTACTTTGGAAACCCATGTAGAAATTTTGATTTGTGTTATGGACTAGGGCTTTCGGCTATGGTATTTGACAATGGTAAATTTTGTTGTTTCATGATAAATTTAGATGAGCAAAGATAGATGAGTGTTTGAGCTATACAAATAATCATATGTGAGCAATGGGTGCTAAAGGGAAAGGAATCGACTACCTTATTATGTACCAAGGCCGAATGTGTACTTGAATTAGGAAGTTATTGAGTAATGTTTGTACCTTAAGTGATAGAATAGAGTGAATGCTTGGAATGTGATATGTGTGAATTATATGTTAAATTAAGGTTTGCTAAGCTAGCTATTAAGGTTAAATGCAAATGTTAGTATTTGATTTGGTAATAATCTGCTTGGGGACAGCAGCAGTAAGGTGATTTTGGAAAATCGCCATAATTTGTAGGAGTTGAATTAGAAGCTGAGTAAATTATGTCATTAAAGCTTGAAGAGTCTATTTTCTTACAAAAGAAACTATAAAAACAAAAGAGTTACCGATCTTGAGATATTTGAAGTATTGTGGGGCTGAGTCAAAATGACTACTAGATTCCCTGTTCTGTATTTAGAAAATCATTATAAATTGTACAAAAATTATTATAAGATAAAATTTATATGCTTAAACTCCTTAATGAGTCTAGTTTCAAATAAAATCAAATACAACACATTTTGAATTCTGTAAAATGAGAAATTTGATTTGTAGTGAAGAGTGGTCAGATTAGTCAAATAGTGAAACAGGGGAAATTTTAAGAAAAATATGGTATTGATTGGCCAAGCCTAAAATTCTGAAAATTTTATGGATGGAAGATATACGAGTCTATATTCAGGGAAAATTAACGGCAAGTGATTTGGAGTTTTGTAGCTCCAGTTATAAATAATTTAGTGACTGCTGCTCAGGAAAACAGCTCGTAGTGAATATGTGATTATGTTGTAAACATTAATGAAAATTTGCTAATGAATTATTTATTGATTTTTATAAAGCTTACTATAATCTATGTGTGTGAAAGTCGAATCAATATATATATTATTCTGAAAGTAATACTTGAATAGTCGATTAATGACTATTTTAAAATTTGTTGAACTTAAGCTCAAGAGCAAAGGGGAACTAAATCCGATAAAGGGAAGGAAAAAGTAATTGAATAGCCATTGAAGTCGTTCGACAACATCCGAGGTAAGTCTTCGAGTAATGATCCTACTTGAATTATATTGAAATGATTAGTCATACTATGACGGATAGTCGAATGTGCATAGAGACTATGTTATAAAGCCAATCGAAATCATGCTCTTTGTGTGTGGCTATTGAGCCGAAATTGGAAAGGTTTAATAAATGTTTTGTGTTTGAGCCTTAGTATCAAAAATAAGATATGCGTGTGTTATGATTATTGATATATGTGTGCTTGAGCATTTGAATACATCCGGGCTAAGACCCGAAGGCATTTGTGCAAGTTGATATATCCGGGCTAAGACCCGAAGGCATTTGGGCGAGTTGATATATACGGGCTAAGACCCGAAGGCATTTGTGCAAGTTGATATATCCGGGCTAAGACCCGAAGGCATTTGTGCAAGTTGATATATCCGGGCTAAGACCCGAAGGCATTCGTGCGAGTTGCTATACCCGGGTTAAGACCCGAAGGCAATTGAGCTTGTGGTTATATCCGGCTAAATTCCAAAGAAACTTGGGTTTGAATGTGAGCGTTTTGTGCTGTAATAAATTCAATTAATACGCTCGACAAACCCAAACGATAAGGTATGTTTGCATGTGCTTCGAAAAAGTCGATTCGTTTTAAATAATATTCGTTCAATCGACTAACGAACTTTCGGCTTTTAGATAGGTTAATACCTTGTGTGTGTATATGTTGATGAAGTGTGAAGTAAGTATGATTATGAGAATGTGAATTAATAAAGTGATTCATTTAGCTATGTGAATGTAATACTTTAGTCAAAGCCGATTTCATTACTTGAAACTTACTAAGCTTTAAAATGCTTACCCCGTTGCTTTGGCTCTCTGTTTTATAGATATTGTTCGTTAGCTATCGGATTCGGGATCATCGAAGTCGAAGTCATCCACACTATCAAAGCTCTTTTGGTACTCTTTTAGTTAAACTCTGGATATGGCATGTATAGGACTACCCCTTGTTGTTTTAAGTACTTTTTGTGATGTATGTGTGTACAGCCATGCGAAAATGGCTCGTAGAAGTGGAGTATGGCATTAGACCATTTGTGTTTATGTATGTATATATGGTTTCATGATGTGACTATGGATTGGAATGGAAGTGTTGGGCAAATGATCAGCCATTGGAATGGCTAAATATGATCATATGTGGACCTATGTATGACAAAACCCTAGTTGGTCCATGGTAACCACGAAATAGGTAAGGTTTACATTGAAAACAGCTGCTGACAGCAGCAGTGGTGTGGATTCGAAAAATCACAAAAATTTGTAGGAATGGAATTAAATAGTGAATAAATTATGTAATCGAACCTTGATGAATCTATTTTCATATGAAAGTAACGAAACAATCATATGAAGAGTATATTAAGAGATATTAAAGTTCTCGTGAAACAGGGCCAGAACGGTTTCTGGATCTCCTGTTTCGACTTTGATAATTCACCATAAATTATCCAGAGATAATTAGAAGTCATGCCTTATATGTATGGATTCCTCTCTGAGTCTAGTTTCTATAGAAACAAACGGAATGAGTATTGAAGCTCTGTACAGGGAGATATCCAAGTCAGAATACATGAAGGTCAGAGTAGTCGAACCCAGAATCGGGGGAGACTTTAACTAATAAACTGTACCAATTGGCCCAACCAAAAATTCTAGAAATAAATCCACAGATGGATATATGAGTCTAATTTCGGGGAAAATTTACAGAATCAGTTTTTGAGTTTTTGAACTCGAGATATGATTTTTAAGGCGACAGTGACGCGGTTAGCCAGCTTGTCTGGAATTTTTTTTAATGGACTGTGAAAACAAAGTAATTAAGTCTGTTAGCACCTCGCGTTCGACTCCGGCAACGGTCTCGGGTACGGGGTGTTACAAGTCTGCACTTAACTTTTTTGAATTTAATTCGCCACACAACCTAAGCACATGTGCGTGTGACTTGATCGTGTGACCTCATTTACTTGATGACATCATCATCAGAGAGTTACACGAGCGTGTCTTGAGCCACACGGGCGTCTGTGACCACACGGCCTACCCACACGGGCGTGTGACTCTCCAAAATAAGAAAATTTTCTAAGTTATCTCGAAGTTTTGAAAGTTTTCGGTTTCGTCCCGAACCGCTTTTGAAGTATGTTTTGGGTCCCGCCCTTATAAGGGACAATTTGCATGTGATTGAAAAGTTTTAAATGTGGATGAAATTTAACGGCTCGATTTTGTATGAATGTTTATGTTAAGTCCAAAAATGCCTCAAACCCTGTCCCGACTTTAGATACGGGTAAGGGGTGTTCCATTAATTATCTTACACTTATCATCACTAACACATCAATTTCATTCATGCAAAAACCTCCAACCTGTAACAGTTTTGCTAATTAATCCCCCGGGTTAAGTAGATTAAGCTAAAATGAGCTCAAAAACATAAAAATAAATAAAAACAGGACTCAAAAACATACCATGCATGAACAAAACACCATAGCCGAAAGCTCCCTATTCTCGACAATGGTTTTCAGTTTGAGCAAAGCAAAATTGGAGAGATGATAGCCATTTATCTTTTCTTTAAGTCATTTAATTATTTACTATTTTACCTTTATATTATAACTTAATAATGAACATAAACATGACCATAATTGTGCACTATCAACATGTATGGTATAATTACCATCTAAGTACATTAGCATGAGATTCTATAGCCATTTGAACTCTTTAAATAATAGAAATAAACTTTTGTACCTTTTTCAGTTTAGTCTTGTTTACCTTATCAACCATTTAAACTTCAAAATTTCTTAACGAAAATTTAATACTACCTTAAATTAACCCTATAGATATTAAATAAATATTAAAATAATAACTCATTTGTCAGAATTATGGTCTCGAAACCACTATTTCCAACACCATTGAAAATGGACTATTACAACTCTCCTAAAAGAATTTTCGTCCCTGAAAATCTTACCAGAAAATAGGTCCGAGTATTTCACTTTCATAGATTTTTCTTAATTCTTTAACTTCTCAAGCCAGAATTCTAATCGGTTCCCTACTATACGATATATCAGACTGAATTTTTATCTCAGTAGGTGATATCATGTGCGAAGGATGAGATCGGTAGCATTGTAACGTCGAAACATGAAACACATTGTGAATTTTCTCTAATTCAAATGATAAGTCTAAATGATAAGCTACTGGTCCAATTCTCTCAATGATCTCATATGACTTGATGAATCGTGGACTAAGCTTCCCTTTTCGACCAAAACGAAGTACTTTTCTCCAAGGTGATACTTTTATGAACAGTCTATCACCAATTTTAAATTCAATATCTTTTCTTTTCAAATCGACATTGATTTCTGATGATCGGAAGTAGCTTTTAAATTGTCTCATATCACTTTAACCTTTTCTTCAATTTCTTGGATCAAATCAACATCAAAAAGCTTTTTCTCACTCAATTCAGTCTAGTATTTTGGAATTCTACATTTCTGACCTTACAGGCTTTGTATGGTGCCATTTTAATACTCAATTGGTAACTGTTGTTATATGCAAATTCAACTAACAGAAGAAATTTCTCTCAGCTGCCCTCAAACTCTAAAATGCAACAACAGAGCATATCCTCGAGTATCTATATCACTCACTCAGACTGACAATCGGTCTGTAGATAGAATGTTGTACTAAAAGGTAGTCAAGTACCCAAAGCTTCGTGCAATTTACTCCAAAATCTAGAAGTAAACCGAGGATATCTATCGAAAATAAAAGACACTGGCACACCATGCAATCTAACAATCTCAAAAATGTATAATTCTACCAACTTTTCAAGTGAATAATCCACACGTACTAGAATGAAATGTGTGGACTTAGTCAAACGATCAACAATAACCCAAATAGCATCTTTCTTTTGTGGATACAAGGGTAACTTTGATACGAAAGCCTTAATAACTTGTTCCCATTTCCATTCTAGAATCATAACAAGTTGTACCAGTCCAGAAGGTACTTGATGTTCAGCCTTGACTTGTTGACAAACCAAACATTTTGATACAAATTTTGAAATTTCACGTTTCATACCTGGCCACCATTACATTAGTTTCAAATCACTGTGAATTTTGCTACTACCAGGATGAATCGAGTAACTACTGTTGTGAGCTTCCTGAAGAATCTATTGTTTTATTTTAGAATTTCTCAGAACACATATTCTATTTTGGAAATATAAACTACCAGCAGAACTAATATGAAATTCTGAATCAGATGCCTTTTCAATCTGCTTTTGTTTAACAATAAACTCAGGATCATTTTTCTGAGCTTCACAAATTTACTGTAAAAATGTTAGTTTAGCTTTTAATTTAGCTAAAATAAAACCATCATCAATAAATGTCAATGAGGTATTAGAAGCTCGTAAAGGAAATAAGGATTTTCTACTCAAAGCATCAGCAACAATATTAGTTTTACCCAGGTGATAATCAATGATCAGATCATAATCTTTTAGTTCTAACCATCTATGCTACAGTAAATTTAATTCTTTTTGTGACATCAAATACTTCAAGCTTTTGTGATCTATGAAAATGTGGCATTTTTCCCCATATAAATAATGTTGTCAAATCTTTAAAGCGAACACAATAGTATCATGCGTCAGGTGATTTTTCTCATGCGGTTTCAACTGACGAGAAGATAGGCTACAACTTTACCTTCTTCCATCAAAATGCAACCCAAACCATTGAATCTAAGCCATATTAATTAACCTAATACGAATTGAATCTAAGCCATATTAATTAAATTAAACATATCAACATTACAATTATTCATAGGCATGTTTACCATAACAACAACAAAATTAAAAGGATAGGGAACAAGAATCAAATCAGGTGTTTCTCCGAAGCTTGACTAGTTTGCTTCGCTCCTCCTTCTCTGCTTGTTCTTGTGAACCAAGGCTTCCACAAACAGTTGAATGCTACTCCAATTGGTGGTTGAATGACTCTTTTTCAAGAGGTGAAATCAGCAAGGGAATAGGGAAGAAAATGAAGAACAACGGAAGGGAATGAAAAGAGAAAAGTAAGAGAGGAGTGAAGAAATGAATGGGTTTGAGGTGTGTTTGAAGTGAGTAGCCAAGGGGGTATTTATAGCTTGAGAAGTCTTCTAAAAATAACCAAAATCAGCAGCCAAAGACTACCCCATGGCCGGCCACATATGTGGCATGTTTAAAGATTTCAAACATGCTATTTTTAGGTAGGGAAAAATCTTGAAAGGCCTGAATAGTGGAAGGGTTTGAATGCAAATTGAAGGAGTCTTCAAGGCCCACTTTGCAAGCCAAATAATCAGCCAAACAAGCTGATTGGGTCAGAATATGGGGCGACTTTGGGCTGCCTAGTGTTCGGTTGGATTGGTTTTCTCGATTCAGCTCAACTAGGCACCTTTTTATAGTTAATTAATAATAATTTATTTAACCCAAATTAAATTGTATTAAAATTAAAATTAATTATATTATGAATTAATACACATAATTTGGACCATCTTAGGCTGAAAAATTAATTCGCCTTGATGCTTCAAAATTGTTTCTCAGTTTTGTGCTTCTAGCAGTGCTGCCGAGCCGTTTTTGCCCTTTGTGCAAATCTGTCGAAAATAATCAAAATTAATCAAAATTTGATATAAAATTAATTAAAATTCAAAATGTTCATAATTTGAGTGCAGTTTAATTATTTTATAATAATTATATATTTTTCAATAAGAATTTTACCAAAACTACATGAATTTGAGTTAAAAAAGGGCATGAGAAAGTGTGTATATTTTCGTGTTTCTAGTAACCCTGGCAACTCCTTTGGAAACACATCCGAGAATTCACAAACAGTCAGAACTGATACTAGTTTCAATTCTAAAGCCCTAGTATCAAGTATATAAACAAGATACGCCTCGTAACCTTTTCTGACATATTTCTGAGTTGACAGAACTGAAATGACATTAGTTGCATGTTACATCTGTCTGATTCAATCCAAACCATCTCGCCGTTCTGACATTTCAATAAAATTTGCTTTCGTATACAATTCACAATAGCATCATGCAAAGTTAACCAATCCATATAGAGAATCACATCAAACTCATCAAATGGTAATAGCATCAAGTTAGCTAGAAAGTTGCAATCCCGAATTTTTAGGGGACAATTCTTACATAATTTATTGACTAAAAAAATTTGACCTAACGGATTAGTTACTTTGATTACAAATTCAATTAACTCAAAAGGTATTTTCTTAACCGACAGGTTAATCAAAGCATTAACATTTACATGAAAGATAAAAAATGTATCGGTAATCACATCAGGTGTCGGAGCTTCTTAACGATCTCAGATTACATAGGCCTAGCTGGTGCCTGAGCCTCAGATCTAACTATAGAATCTTTCGTTCCACTTCGCAGCCGTGTTACTCGATAATGTATTTTGAGCGTTCTCTCGATTAGACCTTTTAGGACAATCTCAAATAAAATGATCATATAAAACGTATTTAAAGCACAATTCATCTCTCAATCTGCACTCTCTAAAATGTATTCTATTGCATTACTGACACTCAGGCTTACTATTACAAGCACTCCCCACACTCGCTACAAAGGTAGCCTGGGGTCTCGAACTTGTTTGTTGTTTCCCTTTATCCCTTCCTAAAAATCCTGATGAAGCTAATGTACAAAAATGAAATTCTTTGAATTTCTTAAATGGGTATGAAAATGATTTTCCCATTGGTTGTTCACTAATGTCACAGCCTCAAAATCTGCCTTTCTTTTAGCCTTACTAAGTTCTTCAACCTTATGCACTTGATCCACCAATACCATAATTTTTTTTTCACTTCCAGTATTCCCACCAACAATTTGATTTCTTCATTTAAACCATCTTCAAACCGGGTACACATAATAGCTTCCGTTGGCATACATTCCCGAGCATATTTGCTCAAGTGCATGAATTCTCTTTCATATTCTACTACAGATTTACGACCTTGCTTCAGTTCTAAGAACTCTTTCCTTTTCTTATCAAGATATCCTTTACTGATGTATTTCTTCTTAAATTTGGTTCGAAAGAAATCCCAATTCACACGATCTTTTGGTACCACCGCTATTAAAGTATACCATCATTGATACACCGAGTCTTTTAGCAACGATATCATACATTTCAAACTATCAATAAGAGAGCAATACGGTTCACAAAAAACTCTAATAATATTCTCTAACCAGAACTCAGTTTTTTTTGGATCATCATTTATAGTAACACGAAACTCTTCTGCCCCATATTTATGAATTTTGTCAACTGAAAGTCTATTCATACGTATCGATTCCAGATCCTGAGGAATAGAGGGATTGGTTGGGGTACGAGAGGGGGTGGAGGTCGTTGAGCCATCGGGTTCATTCAAACAAACTCAGAAAACCATTTAGACATCATATGGAAGAAGCCTTCTTTCGCCTCAATTCCCCGGCCCTCAGATACGGGCCCACTACTAGCTGCTCCATGAATGGAGGCTTCTTTTATCTATATGAAAACGTGATACAATTTAAGTTAGGAGTGTCACATTATCACAGGTTATAAAATGACATGTATTCTATACTTTATACCAGATATGTTCAGCCTAAGAACCAACTAAACCGTAGTCCTGATACCACTAAATGTAACACCCTTAACCCTTCTCCGTTGCTAGATTAGGGTTACAAAACATTACCAAAAAAACATAACATTTAACTTCAATACAAATATTAGTTCAACTTACAAAGTGAATAGTAACTACACAACTTTATCATAGAAATAATACACATTTGGGCCTTACACCGAGCATTTGGGCCATAAAAATGATTTAAAAATAAATAGAGATCGATTTGAATAAATAAAAAATTTTGAGAAAAATAAGAAAAACTGTGAAAACAGGGGCCACACGGTCATATGGCCAAGTCGTGTGACATTTTTCTGTACCACAAATGGATTTGACCATCTCGATTTAAGCTCTTCAAGGAACATTCGTGGATCTAAATTGTCCAGCAGCACTTTGTCTCCAACTTTGAATCGGTTCGTCCCCTTTAAATGCACACCATGACTTTGCTTTGTTACTCCCTCGAACATTCTAGGTTTCTCATAAGCCTTTGGTTTCCATTCATTTAATTCATCAAGCTGCACCTTTCATGTAACACCCATCACCTGTATCCGAAGTTGGGATAGGGTTCGAGGCATATCGAGGCTTTACACTTATAACACACTATTTGGGTCGCAAACTTTTTCTCAAATTTAAAACCTTTCAACCATGAATATCTCGTCCCTTATATAGGCCTTCAAGGCCTATAACATACCTAGAGGCAGTGCGGGACAAATTTGGGCATATTCGATAAACATTGGGCTCCTTAGAAAAATTTTCCTTATCTTAAAGTGTTACACGCCCGTGTAGATGGGCCGTGTGGCTCACACGCCCGTGTGACTTGGGACACGCCCATGCCCTTCGTCCGTGTGCAACACTGACTTATCAACACGGTCGTGGCACACGCCCGTGCTGCCTGCCTATGGACAATACTGTCTTTTAGACACGGCAAGGACACACGCCCGTGTGGCCTACTCGTGTGCGTTTTTTATTTAAAATTTTAAGTGCAGGGGACACATGGCCATAGCCCAAACCCATAGGAAGGAACTGTGTGTCACACACGGCCTAGACACGCACCCATGTGTCCGACCATGTGGACCCTAATAGGCTATTTTCCAAGCCTTAAGTCACCTCTTTCTACTCCTTATACCTAGTGGTTACCAAGTTCGAAGGAAAACATGATTACACACTTGTAAATAATCTTGATAAAACTAGTTGTATGGAAACCTCATATGATTGGTTTCATACATGAAAGGTTATTTCCCATTTAGTGTTTATGGGTTTCCATGTCACTTTAATTCTTCCGAAATTGGCTCGTTCATATAACTCATTGCCAATTGGTAACAACCTATCACTTGTAAATAAAACCATACAAAAATTCAAAGGCCAAAGCCTACTTCAATTAAGCCAATTTTCATGGCCATATACAAAAAGATAAACAGATTTTTACATGCCTTCATTTGGAAAATCAAATGAAACATATAACAAAATACTCAAAAATCCTATACATGCCATTGAACAAAATAAAAATGTCTTTATACCAAAGCTTGACTAGTTGATAGTGTGTCGACTCTCCAATCGTCTTCCAGTCTTTATGAGTCCTCAAGCCCTGTGAGATAGGGAAAAAGAGAGGGGTAAGCATTTACATGCTTAGTAAGCTCAAATAACCAAAAAGTAAACTTACCAATTAATTATCATACATCCATATTTAAATCATGAAATCATCAATTATGAAATGATTTCCTACCACATGCACTCAATTAATGAGTTAGTCACATAACAAAGCATCATGTAATTTATGTAGATGAGCTCATCATTCATCATCTTATTGACATGCATCATATTAATCCCGTTGAGTTTCTAGGAAATCTCGATAGAATACCCATTATCCGTCAATTCTTACGAATGATCATTTCACATATATGCACTCACGCGAACCTCATATCTTATGGAAGAATTACCAGTCCAGGCTAAATCCCTTATAGACATACACCCTTACTGAGCTCAGATATGAATTACCAGTCTAGGATAAATTCAGACCCCAATCGGATTACCCGCTTGGGCTAAATCCATAATGCACACATATTTTTCTGGAGGCTCGATCATTCAAGGAAAATCAATCCGGGCTAGATCCTTTTCATAATTGAGATCAACGGATTACACGTCCGGGCTAAATCCTTACTGCAACACATGCAGGATCTCAAATCACATGTAATTACGGGTTACCATCGAATTCCCTTTGTCAACCTCAACTGAGACATTTTTCACATGTTACCATCAAATATGCATTTCTATGATATTTTATGCCAATAATAAATGCAATCATCATGCATTCATAAATCATACAATTATGCATATTAGGGGTTTACTTTAAGTTATCCGAACTTACCTTGGTATTTATTTCGGAGTTGTGTTTCAGTAATTCCGAAACCTTACGTTTACCTCGATCGACCTCCGAAATTTGTTCCTCGGGTCTATAACAACAAAATAATATCATTAATACCCCACATTATACATCACAAGTCAAATTCTCACCCCCGGTCCAAATGACCGTTTTGCCCCTAACCTTTGATATTTTTACGATTTAGTCCTTAAGCTCGTATAATGAAACACATGCAATTTCTACCTTACCCAAGCCTAGTCGAACAATTTTCCTTCTTATGGTAGCCTTCATTTTCCGTTATTTTCACACTTCTACCACACATTTTATAATTTTTGCAAAATGGTCCCTACAAGGGTTTTTCATGAAAATCACCTAGGAAAAGATGTTTAACACATATTCATCTTTCATGTTCCCCATAATCCATCAAAATACAAGTGACTCATGCATGTGTAAATTTTTAAACATGAACCTTAGTATGAAATATGGATAGAAATGGAGAGAGCAAGCTACCGGGATTTCAAAAATACAAAGAACATTAAAAACGGGCTTGGGAGCACTTACTATTGAGCTTGGAAAGCTTGAAAACCCTAGCTATGGTGACAAGAGAATTTTGGAAGCATGGGGAAGAAGAATGGCTGATTTTGGCTTTATTTTTTCCATTTTATTTCATTAAAAAGCCAAATGACCAAAATGCCCTCATTCCCTTTCTTTAAAATTTCATCCATGCAAGCCCATTTTTGTCCAAAAATTTAAAAATTGGGAAAATTACTCTCCAAGACCTTCTAATTCATAATCCAAAGCAATTTCATACAAATTGCTTTTAGAATTCAAGTTTGTAATTTATTCAATTTAGTCCCTATTTTCCAATTGAACACTTTACTCAAAGAATTTCTTCATGAAACTTTAACACATGCATATACTCATATTCTAGGCCTCATAATAATCATAAAATAAATATTTTGATGTCAGATTTGTGGTCCCGAAACCACTATTCTAACTAGGCCCTATTTTGGGATGTTACATTTTTCCCCCCTTAGGGACTTTCATCCTCAAAAGTTTTACCAGTAAACAGGTTCGAATATTGGCTTCTCATGGTTTCTTCTGGCTCCCATGTAGACTCTTCCACACCATGTCGATGCCATAAAACTTTTACAAGAGCCACACCTTTATTTCTCAGCTGTTTAACTTCACGAGCCAATATCTTAACCAATTACTCTTCATAAGTCATGCCCGGTTGAATTTCAATCTCAATCGGCGAAATCACATGTGAGGGTTCTAATCTATATCGCCTTAACATAGATACATAGAACACATCGTGAATCCTTTCCAGTTTAGGTGGCAATGCCAAGTGATAGGCTAACTGTCCAACTTTTTCAATGATCTCGTACGGTCCAATAAATCGCAGACTCAGTTTGCCTTTTCAGCCAAATCTCAACACCTTTTTCCATGGAGACACTTTCAAGAATACTCTATCTCCAAATTGAAACTCAATTTCCTTTCTTTTCAGATCAGCATTTGACTTTGGCTTATCTGGTGCCGCTTTTAAATAGTCTTGTATCACTCTAACTTTCTCTTCAGTTTCTTTAATCAAATCAACTCCGTGAATCTGATTTTCCTTAAGTTTCGTCTAGTACAATGGACTTTAGCACTTCCTGCCATATAAGGCTTCATAAGGCGCCATCTTCAAACTTGTTTGAAAACTATTGTTGTAGGCAAATTCTACCAACGACAAGTATTTTTCCTAGCTACCCTGAAATTCAAAGATGCAACAACACAACATATCCTCGAGAATCTAAATCATCCGCTCAGACTGACCATCAGTCTAAGGGTGAAAAGCTGTGCTAAAACTCAACTTCGTACCCAAGGCTTCTTGTAACTTCTTCCAGAATCTTGAAGTGAACCTCGGGTCTCTGTCTAAAATAATCGACAATGGTACCCCATGTAATCTTACAATTTCAAAAATGTACAAGTCGGCCAATCTATCAAGGGAGTAATCTGCCCTCACCGAAATAAAATGAGCCGACTTTGTCAACTTTTCCACTACAACCCAAACCGCATCTTTCTTCTTCGGAGTCAATGGCAATCTTGTCACGAAATCCATAGTAACTCTATCCCACTTCCATTCGGGGACCATCACAGATTTTAGCAAACCTAAAGGCACTTGATGTTCGGCTTTAACTTGCAAACCTAAAGGAGCTTTAGTTAGCAGTGTCTTTAACTTCTCAAAACTTTGTTGACACTTCTCTGTCCATTCAAACTTAGCGTCTTTCTGTAGTAACTTCATCATTGAAATCGCTATTATAGAAAATCCTTTCACAAACCTCTGATAGTAACTGGTTAAGCCCAAAAAACTCCTAACCTCGGTTACATTCTTAGGTGGTTTTCATTTGACGATAGCAGAAATCTTACTTGGATCGACTCGGATGCCTTCACTCAAAGCAATATGACCCAAAAATCCAACTTCCTGAAGCCAAAACTCACTCTTACTAAACTTAGCATACAGCTGCTTTTCCCACAGAGTCTGCAACACAATTCTCAAGTGCTTTGCATGTTCTGACTCATCTTTGGAATAAATCAAGATGTCGTCAATGAACACAATAACAAACTTATCCAAATATGGCTGGACGATCTTATTCATTATCAATGAATACGGCCGATGCATTCGTTAACCCAAACGGCATGACGAGAAATTCATAATGACCATACCTCATTCTGAAAGTTGTCTTAGGTACATCCGATTCTTTAACTTGCAGCTGATAATAGCCATACCTCAAGTCTATCCTAGAGAACACAGTGGCTCCTCTCAACTAGCCAAACAAGTCATCTATCCTTGGTAAAGGATACTTATTCTTGATAGTTACCTTGTTCAGTTGCAAATAATCGAAACATAACCTCATCAATCCATCTTTCTTCTTTACAAACAATACGGGGGCACCCCAAGGTGAAAAACTTGGCCTTACGAATCCTTTATCTTTCAGCTCTTGCAACTGTGCCTTCAACTATTTCAGCTTAGTTGGTGCCATTCTGTACAGAGCAATAGAAATGGGAGCTGTCCCTGGCACCAGCTCAATCCCAAATTCTATTTCCCTTTCAGGAGGTAATCCAAGTAATTCTTCTGGAAATACATCTGGGTACTCACATACTATAGGCACAGACTCAATCTTCGATTCTGTTTCCTTAGTGTTCAATAAAAATGCAAGATAGGCTTCATACCCTTTTCTCATATATCTCTAAGCAACCATTACCGTGATCACAACCAGAGGCGTATCCAACTCTATTGAATCAACCCGTAGAATCTCACCATCCAGGCATTTCAATTTAATATACTTACTACCACAATTTACAATTACATCATGCAGTGCTAACCAATCCATACCAAGTTTTACATCAAATTCATCAAATGGTAACAACATAAGATTAGCTGGAAAATAATGACCCTGAATAGTCAAAGGACAATTCTTACAGACTTTATCAACCATGACTGATCTGCCTAGTGGGTTCGACACTTTAATAATAAATTTTGTAGGCTCAATGAGTATGTTCATTCTAGATACCAAGCTCATGCAAATGTATGAATGTGTCGACCCCGAGTCAATTAAAGCAATAACACTTGTATTAAAAAGGGAAAAAGTACCTGTAATAACATCAGGAGTAGAGGCTTCCTCTCGGACGTGTATCGCATACGTTCTTACCAGGGCTCGAACCTCTAATTTTGCAGTGTCTTTAGTCACAACTCGACTGCCACTAGCACTCCCAGGGTATCTCGGAGGTCTACCTTGAGGAATAGGAGTACTCGATTTCGGAGTTACATGCACTTCTTTTTCGACTTGTTCTGGGCAGTCTCTGAGAAAGTGATCAAAACAACCACACCTAAAACATGGACCACTCTTTATTCAGCACACTCCGAAATGAAATTTGTTGCAAATCTTACACTTTGGCTTTTGATCATCTACACTCCCCAGACTAGTTACCATCAGGGAGGAAGACTTTTGACCTTGTCGTTTAGAGCTTCTCGCTCTACCTAAATATCCCACGATGAAGTGGAGCGTTCATGCTGGCTCCTAGCTTTCTTCGTGGAGAACGAGAGTGTTTTACCGCTAGACCTCTTGCTCGCAATTCAAGCCTCTCTTTTAGCTTGTTTTCTTTCATTATTAAGTTCTTCGGCCTTCTTGGATCAATCGGCCAATGCGGCAAACTCCCGTATTTCCAAGATCTCAATCAACAACTTGATGTCTTCATTCAGGCCTTCCTCGAAGCGTTTACACATTTTTGATTCCGTTTGGACCCATTCAGTTGTGTACTGACTTAGTCGTACAAGCTCTCTCATATTCTGCTACAGTCTTGTTCCCTTATTTGAGTTCCAGGAACTCCTTTCGCTTCGAGTCCAAAAACTATTGGCTAATGTATTTCTTCCTGAACTCTGCTTGGAAGAAATCCCAAGTAATATTTTCCTTCGGCACTACCGAGGATACGATCTTCCACCAATGGTATGTAGTGTCCTTCAAAAGGAACACATCACACTTCAAACATTCCTTAGGTGTGCACGACAAATCATCCAGCACCCGCGTAGTATTCTCGAGCCAAAACTCAGCTCTTTCAGCATCATCATCAACTTTAGCTCCGGATTCCTTGGCCTCACTTTCTAATTTTATCTATAGGAGCCTTACCAATTCTAATCGGTGCCATACCTTGCAACACATCATCATCAGGTTGATTAGGGGGCGGGGCAGGTCTTGGTATGTTGGGGCAAATTCTCAGGTAATCCCCAAACCATTCATCCATCATATCAAAGAAGGCAGCTCGGGCCTCTTCCCGGCCTTCTGACATAAGCCTCCTACTACTATTAGATACAACTCGTTGTATAGAAGCTGGAGCATGGCTCTCGGCTCCCTCAGACTCATATTGTGTTTGATTGGAAGACATTTACAATATTCAAAACAAGTTAAACAATTAGGAGATGTCACACTATCAATATTCAAATAATGGCATATATAGCAAACCTCAATACTCTCTACGGTAGTCCTAGATCTGATTAAACTGTAACTCTGATACCACTAAATATAACAGCCCTCACCCGTATCTGACACCGGGATAGGGTTCGAGGCATTACCGGGGCTTTACACTTATAACACACTATTTGGGTCACAAATTTTTGCTCAAATTTAAAACCTTTCAACCATGAATATCTCGTCCCTTATATAGGCCTTCGAGGCCTATAACGTACCTAGAGGCAGTGCAGGAAAAATTCGGGCATGTTTGATAAACCTTGGGCTCCTCAAAAAAATTTTCCTTAACTTAAAGTGTTACACGCCCGTGTAGATAGGCCGTGTGACTCACACGCCCGTGTGACTTGGGACAAGCCCATGCCCTTCGGCCGTGTGCAACACTGACTTATCAACACTGTCGTGGCACATGCTCGTGCTGCCTGCCCATGGACAACACTATCTCTTAGACACAGCAAGGACACGTGCCCGTGTGGCCTACTCGTGTGTGTTTTTTATTTAAAATTTGAAGTGCAGGGAACAAGCGGCCATAGCCCACACCTATGGGAAGGAACCGTGTGTCACACACGGCCTAGACACACGCCCATGTGTCCGACCATGTGGACCCTAATAGGCTATTTTCCAAGCCTTAAGTCACCCCTTTCTACTCATCATACCTATTGGTGACCAAGTTTGAAGGAAAACATGATTATACACTTGTAAATAATCTTAATAAAACTAGTTGTATGGAAACCTCATATCATTGGTTTCATACATGAAAGGTTATTTCCCATTTAGTGTTTATGGGTTTCCATGTCACTTTAATTCGTCCAAAATTGGCTCGTTCATATAACCCATTGCCAGTTGGTAACAACCTATCACTTGTAAATAAAACTATACAACAATTCGAAGGCCAAAGCCTACTTCAATTAAGCCAATTTTCATGGCCATATACAAAAAGATAAACATATTTTTACATGCCTTCATTTGGCAAATCAAATGACACATATAACAAAATACTCAAAAATCCTATACATGCCATTGAACAAAATAAAAATGTCTTTATACCAAAGCTTGACTAGTTGATAGTGTGTCGACTCTCCAATTGTCTTCCAGTCCTTATGAGTCCTTAAGCTCTGTGAGATAGGGAAAAAGAGGGGGGTAAGCATTTACATTCTTAGTAAGCTTGAATAACTGGAAAGTAAACTTACCGATTAATTATCATACATCCATATTTAAATCATGAAATCATCAATTATGAAATGATTCCCTATCACATGCACTCAATCAATGAGTTAGTCACATAACAAAGCATTATGTAATTTATGTAGATGAGCTCATCGTTCATCATCTTATTGACATGCATCATATTAATCCCGTTGAGTTTTTAGGAAATCTCGATAGAATACCCATTATCCGTCAATTCTTACGAATGATCATTTCACATATATGCACTCCCGCGAACCTCACATCTTATGGCAGGATTACCAGTCCAGGCTAAATCCCTTATAGACATACACCCTTACTGAGCTCAGATCTGAATTACCAATCCAAGCTAACTTTAGACCCTAATTAGATTACCTGTCTGGGCTAAATCCATAATGCACACATATTCTTCGGGAGGCTCAATCATTCAAGGAACACCCGTCCGGGCTAGATCCTTTTCATAATTCAGATCAACGGATTACCCGTCCAGACTAAATCCTTACACCAACACATGAAGGATCTCAAATCACATGTAATTACGGGTTACCATCGAATTCCTTTTGTCAACCTCAACCGAGACATTTTTCACATGTTACCATCAAATATGCATTTCTATGATATTTTATGCCAATAATAAATGCAATCATCATGCATTCATAAATCATACAATTATGCACATTAGGGGTTTACTTTAAGTTATCCGAAATTACCTGGTATTTGTTTCGGAGTTGTGTTTTAGTTATTTCAAAACCTTGCGTTTACCCTCGATCGACCTTTAAAATTTGTTCCTCGGGGTCTATAACAACAAAATTATATCATTAATACCCCACATTATACATCACAAGTCAAATTCTCACCCCCGGTCCAAATGACCGTTTTTCCCTTAACTTTTGATATTTTTACGATTTAGTCCTTAAGCTCGTATAATGAAACACATGCAATTTCTAACTTACCCAAGCCTAGCCGAACACTTTATGGTAGCCCTCATTTTCCATTATTTTCATACTTCTACCACACATTTTACAACTTTTGCAAAATGGTCCCTACAAGGGTTTTTCATGAAAATCTCCTTGGAAAAGATGTTTAACACATATTCATCTTTCATGTTCCTCCATAATCCATCAAAATACAAGTGACTCATGCATGTGTAAATTTTTAAACATGAACCTTAGTATGAAATATGGATAGAAATGGAGTGAGCAAGCTACCGGGATTTCAAAAATTCAAAGAACATTAAAAACAGGCTTGGGAGCACTTACTATTGAGCTTGGAAAGCTTGAAAACCCTAGCTATGGTGACAAGAGAATTTTGGCAGCATGGGGAAGAAGAATGGATGATTTTGGCTTTATTTTTCCCATTTTATTTCATTAAAAAGCCAAATAACCAAAATGCCCTCATTCCCTTTCTTTAAAATTTCATCCATGCAAGCCCATTTTTTAACAAAAAATTAGAAATTGGGAAAATTACTCTCCAAGGCCTTCTAATTCATAATCCAAAGCAATTTCATACAAATTTCTTCTAGAATTCAAGTTTTTCAGTTTATTCAATTTAGTCCCTAATTTCCAATTTAACACCTTACTCAAAGAATTTCTTCATGAAACTTTAACACATGCATATACTAATATTCCAGGCCTCATAATAACCATAAAATAAATATTTTGATATCAAATTTGTGGTCCCAAAACCACTGTTCTGACTAGGCCCTATTTTGGGATGTTACAATTCATTCTCGAGTCGTCCCTTAATTTCTATCACCTTGAAAATGATTTAACACTTATTCGTGAATAATTTCCTGCAAAGAATGTTGAGTCGTACGATTACTAACATTAAGAGGATAACAAGCATCATCTCGCTCGTTAGAAACTCTCAGAAATTCACGTGCTTGAAGAGTAACTTCTTCGTAAGTTCACCATTACCCACATCAATAATAGTTCTAGTAATGGCTAGAAAGGGTCGACTTAAAATCATGGGTACCTCAATAGCCTCATCCATGTCCAATATAAAAAAAATCAAAAGGAAATATAAATTTATCGACTTTAACAAGTACATCTGCAATAATGCCTCTAGGATACTAAATTGATCTATCAACTAATTGAATACTTATTCTAGTGGATTTTGGTTACTCGAGTCCAAGTTGTTTGAACATTTTATAAGGCATTAGATTTATACTAGCACCCAAATTAGCAAAAGCTTTTTCAACATTTAAGCTACCAATAAAATGATGGATAGTAAAATTCCCTGGATCTTTAAGCTTGGTAGGTAGATTGTTTTGGAGAATGGCCAAGCAATACTTATTAAGCTCCACGATGGACAGACCGTCTAACTTCCTTTTATTTGTTAACAGCTCCTTTAAAAAAATTTATAATTTGGCATCTGCGAAAGGGTTTCAACAAAGGGTAAGTTAATATGCAATTTTTTCAAAAGTTCAAGAAATTTACCATATTGTTTGATCAAGCAGTGTAATACCCTTAACAAAAACTTAAACTTACTGAATTTGAACCATTTTGTACAATTCATGCATAATTTCATCAACAAGCTTATGAATTCATTCATTTCCTATACACACAACAAATCTCAAAAGTTAGTGAGTTCATATATATACATGAAATTTGAGTACACTATAGCAAAAACATTCAAATAATATATTCACCAATCAATTTTTCCCAACTCATATTCAAATGGTAAATCACATTCCATTTTAATGTACCATGTTCAATTTCTCTTTTCAATGTCTAATACCATGTAGCTAATGCATATATTCTTTCCATTTTACTCATATAAGAACTTAAATCATATCATGGCATATAATTTTCATAATTAACAATTACAATTCAATCATCCATCTCATGTTCATATTATATAACATGTTTATCATTCGACACATATTACCTGATAAACAATTGTTCAAGGATGTCATAGTGTATTTTAGCCACTATCTATTTATTTCCAATATGATACCATAGTGTTTTTCAACTATGTTCTTATTTATTTCCATCATATTTCCATAATGTCTTTCAACTATGGTCTTATTCAATTTTGGTATAGTGCTATGTTGTCTTTCAACTATGGTCTTATTCGATTTTGGTATATTGCCATATTGTCTTTCAACTATGGTTTTATTCGTTTTCAATATAGTGCCATAGTGTCTTTCAACTATGGTCTTATTCATTTCCAGTATAGTGTCATAGTTTCTTTCAACTATGGTCTTATTCATTTTCTGTATAGTGTCATAGTGTCTTTCAACTATGGTCTTATTCATTTTCGGTATAGTGTCATAGTGTCTTTCAACTATGGTCTTATTCATTTCCTGTAACACCCTTAACCTATATTCGTCGCTAGAATAGGGTTATGAGGCATTATCAATCAATCACAACATAAATCATACATTTGTACAATCATAAATATAATCCAATCATCTCAATCATTTTGTCCCTTATAAGGTCCTATGAGACCTTAAAACATGCTTAAACGAGGTTTGGGACTAAACTGATAACATTTACAAACTTTAAAAAACTTAAAAAATTTTCTTTAATTACAGGGTCACACGCTCGTGTGAATAGGCCGTGTGCTTCACACGGCCACCAGACACACCCGTGTCACAAGCCATGTGAAAACAAGGCATACATACAGACTTGTACCACACGGCCGAGGACACGCCCGTGTGCTAGACCATTTGAAATCTAAGGGAGGTTACTCACTTGGGTCACACGGCCGACCACACACCCATGTGCCAGCCCGTGTGCCTCACATGGCCAATAGCCATGCCCCTATGTCTAAGCCGTGTCAAAACTGTAGGGTATACTAACTTTAATTCAAAAGGGTACCCTAGGGGACACACGGCCATGTAACGTGACCGTATGTCGCACACGACTGAGACACATGCCCGTTTCTCTACCTGTGTGGACAAAAATAGGCCATTTGCAAAGCCAATTTGCCACCCTTTTTGTAACACCCCGTACCCGAGTCCGTCGTCGGAGTCGGACACGAGGGTTTTGCAGACTTAAATCACTTCTTTGCAGTCCAATTTAAAGATTTCCAGGCAGTTGGCTAACTGTGTCACTGTCACCTTAAAAATCATATCTTGAGTTCTAAAACTCAAAAATCAGTTTCGTAATTTTTCCCTGAAACTAGACTCATATGTCCATCTACATATTTTTTTCTAGAATTTTTGGTCGGGCCAATTAGTACAGTTTATTAGTTAAATTCTCCCCTGTTACAGGGTGCGACTACACTGACCTTCATGCATTACGATTTGGATATCTCCCTGTACAGTGCTTCAATGCTGATGAAGTTTGTTTCTATAGAAACTAGACTCAAAGAGGAATCTATACATATATGGTATGACTCCTAATTATCTCTGGTTAATTTATAATGAATTTCCAAAATCGGAACAGGGAATCCAGAAACCGTTCTGGCCCTGTCTCACGAAAACCTAATTATCTCTTAACATACCACTCATATGACTGTTTCGTTTCTTCCATATGAAATTGGATTCATCAAGGTTCATTTAAATAATTTATTCACTATTTAATTCTATTCCTACTATTTTTAGTGATTTTCTAAATCTACATCACTGCTGCTGTCAGCATCTGCCTTTAAGGTAGACTTTACCTATTTCATAGTTTCCATGATTCAACTAGCCCTTTTAGCATAAATAGCACAAATTATGATAGTGATTAACCATTCCCATGGCCAATCCTTGTTAAGCAGAGTTCAACCAAAAGTGTACCAAAAGGGCTTTGATAGTGTGGGCGACTTCGACTTCAATAATCCCGAGTCCGATAGCTGACGAACCAAAATCTATAAAACAGAGATTCAAAGAACGGAGTAAGCATTTAATGCTTAGTAAGTTTTAAGCAAGACAAAGTGTTCTCAATCACTATTATTGGTCATTCATTTCAACTGTTCGATGAAGTTAATCTAGAGCTTCATCTCGATCTATAATATCATTAAACGCAACACTTGGCTGCCACATATATACTTTCGAATAATAATGACCTAGATGGTCAAATATTTCCAAAGCACATTCTCACATTTGGAGTTATAATATTAATCACATTTACCTACCTCTTTGATACTGATAATTCACCTCGAAATCACTCCACCGATGAGTAAGTAATACGTACCTGAACATCTTGAATACATAATACTTATTTGATGGTAACTTAATGCAGATACTCAATATCAAAGTCTTACTTGAATCCTAGCATTTAGCCGTCGGGTCTTTAAAGCTCGGATATAGTACGAGCACGAAGCCTACGGACATTAATCAGGATAATACTCTCGCATAAAGCCTGCGGGGTTTTAACCCGGATATAGTACTGACACAATTGCCCTTCGGGACTTATCACATTTATACACTTTCACATCCATCACGTTGGCCACTCGGCTCTGTCACATATATACACTTTCACATTCATCACATCGGCCATTAGGCCTCATCACATATATACACTTTCACATTCATCACATCGGCTATTAGGCCTTATCACATATATACACTTTCACATTCATCACATCGGCCATTAGGCCTTATCACATATATATACACTTTCACATTCATCACATCGGCCATTAGGCCTTATCACATATATACACTTTCACATTCATCACATCGGCCATTAGACCTTATCACATATATATATACACTTTCACATTCATCACATCGGCCATTAGGTCTTATCACATGTATATACACTTTCACATTCATCACATCGGCCATTAGGCCTTATCACATATATATACATTTTCACATTCATCACATCGGCCATTAGGCCTTATCACATATATACATTCACATCACAATTATCCAAATATACTTCACATATCACATATACTATCATGTATACACATTGTCTTGGCCGAATCTACATTAATCATTTCCCAATGAATAATTCAATTTCACGCCATACTATTATTTCATATTCGAATACTCATAAACTTACAATTTCACAAATTTTAATATCAAAGATCCATCTAACACTCATGTATCGTTTTACAATATCACGATTTAGAATTCACGTATGGGTTTAATCAATAGCTTATGAGTAACTAAAACAAGTTTTATCCATGTTTACAACAAAATCACATATTCACTACGAGCTGTTTTCCTGAGCAGTAGTCACTAAATTATTTATAACTGGTGCTACAAAACTCCAAATCACTTGCCGTTAATTTTCCCTGAATATAGACTCGTATATCTTCCATACATAAAATTTTCAGAATTTTAGGTTTGGCCAATCAATACCAGATTTTTCTTAAAGTTTCCCCTGTTTCACTGTTTGACTAATCTGACCACTCTTCACTACGAATCAGATTTCTCATTTTACAGAATTCAAAATGTGTTTTATTTGATTTCATTTGAAACTAGACTCATTAAGGAGTCTAAGCATATAAATTTTATCTTATAACCATTTTTGTACAATTTATAATGATTTTCTAAAAACAGAACAGAGGATTACAGTGTCATTCTGCACTGTCTCACGCAACTTTAAATATCTCATTATCGGAAATAAATTTTCTTACACGGTTTCTTTTATAAGAAACTAGACTCATTAAGCTTTAATTTAATAATTTATTCAGCCTCTAATTCAACTCCAACAATTTATGGTGATTTTCTAAATTCATGTTACTGCTGCTGTCCTAAGCAGGTTTATCACAATTTTACTCTTCTGACATATCCTTTTAGCACTTCGTAATATCATATCCATTTGGCAACATATCATATCAATAACTTACCTATACTTCATAATAGCCATTAGGCTATATGCATAAAAATTTACAATAGAGTTATGATTCTTTTAATATGTGCTTAACATATCATACTCAATCACATTATAGGCTTTAATACTTAAAACTTACCTCGATCGCTAATGTACGTCAATTCCGACTATTCGACCAATTTCCCTTTTTCCACGATCCGACTTTGTTTCCATAAGCTCTTGATGCTCAATCAACAATTTTTAACTTCAAATTTGCAAACAGCAATGTCATCACTTTACATAACAGAAATTAAATTTCATTACTTAAACTATCCACGACAATCACCTTCCGAGCACCTTAATTTTCTTTAAGCTAAACCACCTCATAGTATACATATACACATTCGGCTAATTATAAAACAAATCAGCACTCATAACCGAATCATTAACTAAAATCACATTCGGTAATATGCTTTTAAATAATTTCAATATTTATTAACATCTAAAACTAATTTGCTTGGGGTGCCATGAATTATTCAAATCGGCCGAATATCATTGAATTTCTAAAATCATGCTTATAACCACTTGGCCGAGTTTCACATATCAAAGCCACTTATATATATTATTCAAAGTATTTAACAACACATAAAAATCCAAAACCATAAAACTCAATTCATATAACACCAAACTCAATGCTAAATCACCCTAGGCACATTCGGCACTAGCACAAGCACACACACATTTAACTTTTCTAAAATTCAACTTTAACAAGCTTCCTATGCTTCCATGATAAAAACCGAATGCTCATCTTACCACCAACATGCATATTTAATTATCTCAAGTCTCTCTTAATCAATTTTATTCATAATAGCATGAACTCAACAATCCATTACTCATACAAAACAACATAACCGAAAATCCCTTCATGAACTAATCACTCACATGTAACATACTTTTCAAAAACAAGCTCATAAACATATGAATTTTGGTATCAAATTATCCATTGAACATTCGTTTACTATCTTCTATCCTCAACTCAAATTTCCTCACTCATTTTCACTAAGGCCAAATCTAAAATGCCTCATAACAAAAACATCAAAACACCCACCAAGACACTCTACAACCCATAGCCGAATGCATCACTTCAAACCAATAACAAAAATTGAGTCATGGGCTATGAAAGGAGCTTAGCAATTAACTCAATTTCACATAAATTATCAAGAAATAAAATTAAACATACCTCCAATTAGAATCACCAAAGCCAAATATCAAAGAGCCCTTTTGTTCTACCTTAGATTTTGAGCTTGCTCCATTGCCGAAATCCTCAAAGCATTTTTCTCCATTCTTTCTCAAACATTCACATGAACAAGGCAAGGATGTATGGCCTTCTTTTTTTTCTAATACTTATTTCCTATTATAAAACCATGTAGTCATTATAATATTAATACAAAATGCATATATTTTTTCATCCCATACCATCATGGCCGGCCACTTCCTCTAAAGTGGGGAATTTGACATGCAAGTCTACATTTTTTCCACTATGCATTATTTGCCCACTACCATTTAACCTATCACATTTCCAAAGTTTCACACATAAGTCCTTTCTAATTAATTTCACATTTAAAAGACAAAAATCAAAACATGAAATTTTCACACACACACTTTCACTTATAATAGGCATAAAATATAACATTTAATTATTCTTGTGACTCGATTTTGTGGTCCCAAAACCACTTCCCGACTAGGGTCAAATTAGGGGTGTCACACTTTTTCCCATGCTCACCTAACCATCAAAATGGTATCAATTCATTACATATATGGGTAGCCAACACATACCAAATCACATATAATTCATATCATTTCATAATCAACCATTTCACTACTTAAATTCTAAACCACAATCATGCCAAAACAATCAAACTTGCATAACTTCTAAATGCATTTCATCATCATCATCTTATCACCTATTTTAAACCACAAGACTTACCATTTTAACATCCCATAATCAAGCCATCACATAAAAATTATATACATGATATAATTTACTTATCAAACACAGCATTTATGCGATATAATTTACTTATCAAACACAGCATTTAGGCCAATTTAAATAACCAAATACATAATTCAAAACATATCATCAACTTACTAGCCTATACATGCCATATACCAAATTTACAAGAATCCAAAAGTACAAACAAGATGATCGATAGTATGATGACGTTTCTTGACGATCCCCGAATCCAAGCTAGCTCTGATGATCTATAAAACATAGACAAATATCATATAGTAAGCTTCATAGCTTAGTAAATTCGAATAAAAAATGCTCAACAGTTCATATTTTCTAAATCATCAACTAATAGACACTTTGTAGTTCTCATATCATCATTCAATTTTAACTCATAACCATTTATCATGTATATACCATTTCATCAAGCTTCATACACGTAGTATTAACTACAACATAGGTATCGTACGTACTTGTACTTTCTCATATTTCTTTATTTCATGATCACCTCTTTTGTTTATGGCATTGATTCGTTCAGAAATCTTTCATTACTCTAAGAATTCGCATACTTAGTGCATCAGTGATTAGCCGAAGCTATAACAATTTCGCACATTTACTGCCATCACATTTTAGACAGAAACTATCTCAAAATCGCACACTTAGTGCCTCATATAGCTGAAGCTATTCCAATTTGCACACTAAGTGCTATTTATAGCCAAAGCTATTTTGAAACGCACACTAAGTGCAAACATAGTCGATTTGTCATCGTACACAATCGTAGTCACATATATACAATTTATGCATTATTAAAGCATTAAAAACATAATTGTAACAATTTTTATCATGTACAAACTTACCTCGGATACTAAAACGGCGAATTGAATCGTTTAGTCGATAACTTTAGTTTTCCCCCGATCTAGATCCGAATTCCTCCTTTCTTGATCTAGATGTAATCAGAATTAACTTATTCAATCACATAATCATTCAATTTCACCCAAAAACATATAAATGGGCATTTTGCACATTAGCCCCTAATATTTCACATTTCCTCAATTTAGTCCTTATTTCAAAACAACTCAAAATACACAAAATATCAACATGCTCATGTTAGACCAAATTTTCCTTTGATCCCTAGCAGCCCATTAATTCCATTTATTTTACATTTAGACCCCTAAATTTTCAATTTTCACAATTTAATCCACAATAAGCATTTTTATCAAAAATCACTTAATTAAACATGTATATCAAACACCAAGCTTGCATAATTCATTATCAAAGATCATAAAACTCAAGCATCCATCAATGGAAACTTTCAAAATCATCAACACTTTCAAAAATTGAAGCATGGGCTACCTAGAACTCAAAGCAACGATCACAAAAACATAGAAATCATCAAAAACCAAGGAAAATACATACCTCAATCAAGCCAAATGTGTGCCGAATATCAAAAGTCCTAAATGGCTATCTTCTTCTTCTTATTTTTGGCTAGGATAAACTAAAATGATGATAATTTCATTTGTTTTTATCTAATATATCATTAATAATCTAATTACCATTTTAACCTTATTAAAACCATTTAAAAACACATAATATAAGGTCATTAATGTCCATTAACCTTATCAATGGCATAATAACATAATAAGGACCTCCCATTTAACAAGCCATAGCAATTTGACACTTTTAATTATTAGCACACAACTTTTGCATTTTACACAATTAAGTCTTTTTTACCGAATTGAGCTATTAAACGATAAAATTAGCTCACGAAATTGTAAACATATATAATCACATGCTGTAAACACCAAAACAATATTAAAAATAATTTTACGATCTCAGATTTGTGGTTCTGAAATCACTGTTTCGATTTGGCTAAAACTGGGCTATTACATTTCCGGTATAGTGCCATAGTCTCTTTCAACTATGGTCTTACTCGTTTGATTCGTGATGCCATAGCGTATTTCAACTATGGTCTTACTCGTATTTCAACCAATGAACTCGATCATCACATATATATAATTACCAAAATCACAATTAGATTAATTTAATTTAATTTACGAACTTACCTAAACAAAAATAGTTACAGAGACAAAGCCAATGCATATTCTATTACTTTAGCTTTTCCACGAGTCAAATCTGATTAGGTCATTTATTGATCTAAATAATATTTTTTGTTCAATTAATTTATTCAAACATATAAAATAATTAAATTCAAGCTTATAACCCTTATAAATGTAAATTTTCAAATGTACCCTCAACATTTGACCCTTTTTGTAATTTAGTCCCTAAAGCTGAAACTTACAATTTAATCACATTTAAGAAAAACCCATGCTATTCAATTTCTATATAGTCCCTAATCAACCCAAATTTATCAAATTTTTAAAATAATTCGATTTAATTTCACTACTTTCACAATTAAATCCTTAAACATTAAAATTACTAAAACTCACTTTACAAAATAGTTTTATTTATCAACCAAGCTTAATAATCTACCAAAAACTTCACAAACACCACAAACCCATGAATGGCATAATCTAAAATGTTTAACGATTTTACAAATTAGTCCCTGGGTTAGCTAGATTAAGCTAAAACGATCACAAAAACATAAAATTCATGAAAACGGGTGAAAAATACATACCATGCATGTGAAATAAACCTTGGTCGAAAGCTTTGTTTAAGCTTCCATGGGGTTTCAGCCTTCTCCCCAAAAAGATGACAAAAATTTGGCTTTTTTGATCTTTTAATTTATGTTTTAATTTCATTTATTTATGTAATCACAAGTTTGCCCTTTACTATTTAATAAATTTTCATAAAACATATCACCTAAACTGTCCACTATCTAATAATTATGGATAAATTACCATATAAAGTCATTCAATTATGTTTCTATGCTCAATTAACCCATAATAATCAATAGTGATAACTTTTATCACTTTTACATCTTTTACGACTTAGTCCTTTTTCTTTAATTAACAATCAAATCACTAAAATTTTCAGACTAAATTTTATTATACTTATATTGTAACTCCTTAAATATTTAATAAAAATCTTTACAACCACAGTCTACAAAAACGAGGTCCTAAAACCTCATTTTCCAAAACCACTTGACTTTAGGGACAAACCACTTATACCTAACTATTTGTTCACTTATTAAAAATAATTAAATCAAAATTAAATATATTGCTACATTTAACTCATAAATATTAAATAATAATATTTACATATTCACTTGTCAGATTTGTGGCCTCGAAACCACTATTTCCTACACCACTGAAAAATGGGTTGTTACAAGTGGTCTCTCTTCACTTTTGTCGAATATGAATTTGGTGGTATGCATTCTCTGACCATCAGGTTATGCTCTTTCTTGCTTTCTTCAACCTAATCATTTTTCACAACAAATTCTAGGTTCAACTTCTTTTCAGGCTCAACTAAACCTTTCACGTTTCGAACAGTGATTGCATGGACTTGCTCTTTTGGGTTGGTTTCAATGTTAGTCGAAAAACTTTATTGTTGCCTTTCCGAAACCAATTTAGCAAGCTGACAAATCTGATTCTCGAGTCCTTGAATAGGTGCTTGTTGATTCCTTAAAGTTGTCTCAATGTTTTGGAATCTAGTTTCTGACACTGAAATAAATTTCATTAACATATCTTCCATATTCGGCTTCTTTTATTACTGATAAGGTTGTTGAAAACCCAAAAGGGGTTGTGACATTTGATTTCCTTGACCACCCCAAGAAAAATTTGGATGATTCCTCCATCCTAGATTATGATTATTGCTATAGGGATTATTCCGAGGTCTAGAATTGTTACCCATAATGTAACTTGCTCATACTTCGTGTTAGGACTGAAGGGTAAACATTTCGAATTGATCATCCCCGCTCCAATCGCATCATACTGCGTTACCAGATTCATCTGCTTAGCCATACTCAAACCATCAATTTTCTTACTCAGCGCTTCCACCTGACTTGCCAACATAGCAACTGCATCTATATTAAAAACATCAGTTGCCTTAGTAGACTTTATTCTCATAACTTGCCACTGGTAGTTATTCCGCGTCATCTCCTCAATAAATTCTTGGGCTATCACAAATGTCTTATTATTTAGTGTTCCACCAGCTACTTCATCAATTATCTGTCTAGTCGAGAGGTTCAAATCGTTGTAAATTGTTTGAACTTGTAACCACAAAGGTAACCCATAATGAGGGCACCTTCTCAAAAGATCCTTAAATCTCTAAGGTGCATCATATAATGTCTCAAGCTCCATTTGAGCAAAAGAAGAGATTTCATTCCTCAACTTAGTTGTTTTGGTTGATGGAAAATATTTTAACAAGAATTTCTTAGTCATCTAATCCCAAGTCATGATGAAACCCTATTCAAGTGAATTGAACCACTGTTTTGCCTTGTTCCTCAATGAAAATAGGAACAACCGTAAGCATATGGCATCACTAGTAACATCATTAATATTGAATGTGTCATAGATCTCTAGAAAGTTAACTAAATGAGCATTCGGATCTTCATCTTGTAACTTATCAAACTGAACATACTATTGCACCATTTGAATTGTGTTATGATTAATCTCAAAATTGTTTGCAACAACTGTTGGTCTGACGATACTCGATTTATCCCCAATCAAAATGGGCTTAGCATGGTCATACATAGTCGGAGGAGCAAGAGGTTGCTGATTACGAGGATTATCATCCTTCTCAATAGTAATGTCCTTTTGCTCTTAATCATCTATGAAAATCTGTTGACCTTACCTTGCTTCTCTAACTTCTTTTCGATTTCTATGAGCATTTTTTTCGATCTCACTATAAAAAATTAATAGTTCCAATGATTGCCTCTTGTCATAAACCTATAAGAACCGTAACAATTAAATTAAAAACAAAAATATTAAAATTAAAATTTAAAAATGGCTAAATTAATAGAAATAAAGTTTTCCTAATATTCTAGTCCCTGGCAACAACGCTAAAAACTTGATGCGTTGTGAACTAACTAAAAATTTGACTAAGCAAGTGCACCTATCAATTAATAGTATAGCTACGGTAAGCAAAGATATCGTTCCCACAAAGACTAAAAGTACTAGTAATTGCAGTTTTTCTATTACTTAACTAAATAATTTGAGTGATTGATTAAAAACTTAAATTAATTAACTAACGAACACAACAAAGAACAAATTAGGAAAATAATCGATTAACAACCAAGAACTGAAATAATACCTAGAAAAGAATTCACCTAGATATCATATGCCACTATCAATTTAAATTACGCAGTAACTTTACTTAGTAACTTGATCCGTAAAATCTCTAATTATGTTAATATCTTTTTCAAGAGTAAGAGCAACTGATTCTAGGTAGATTAATTGAAATATATTTCTAATTAAAACCCCTATTATCGCATTAACTCGTGTTATGGATTCCCCTATTAGATTTGACTCTAATTTGGCAGATTTATGTCATCCTATTTCTAGGATTGCATGCAACTCCACTCAATCACGCAATATTTACTCTTAAACAATGTCTATTCCTCTTCTACTTTAAGCACATCAAAGTTGGATCAACAGTCTAGAAATATTAAACCAAGAATTAAGCATACTAATTGAGAACAAGAAACTAAGAATTTATTGCGTAACATAAAAATCAAACGACAGAATCCATCATAAGGTTCATCTCCTCTAGGTATTTAGAAAATTAGTTCAAGCCTGAAAATAAAAACATCCTAGATACAATATAACTGAAAGAAATAAAGAAACTCATGATAATCTCCTAAGAAATCAACTAAGGATCTTCAATCTTAATAGAAATCTGCTTCAGAATCGGCTTCAATGGTGTTTTTCAAGTTGTTTCCTTGAAAATTCTATGATGACTCTCTCTTATCTTCTTATTTTTGTCATATATACATCTTAAAATGCCTGAAAAACCTAAAAAATCATGTTTTTTGCAGTTCAAAGTGCAAATCCGCACAATAACGCAGCCTACCACATGGCCTTATGGTAGCCCATGTGGGTCACGCGTTCGGATGGCCAGGCCATGTGGAATGGGTCAACCTGTGTGGCTCTTGTAGGTTGCTCTGATTTTTTTATTTTCACTTATTTTTCGCTCCTTTTACTCCCAAATGCTCTATTAAGCATAAAAACATGAATTTAAAGGATTAAGAGTATAAAACTCACAATTGACATCGAATAATCACCCAGAACACATTAATAATCAGGTTAAAATATGTTACTTTTAGCACTTATCAAACATCACATATTGTCTTTCGACGTTGCGGCGAGGAGGATTTCACGTCAAGATGATGACCTTTTTTTTGGTAAAATTTGGCCATTTGATACTTATTTCATGCCAAGCCAAACTAAGGGATACCACCTGTACTTGTAGTTCATCACGTAAACCTCTTAAAAATCTCTTACAACTATCGGCTTCAGTTGGCACATATTCCATAGCATATCTACTAAGTCTTGAAAATTCTCGTTCATAGTCGACTACCGACATATCTCCTTGTTTAAGCATTAAGAACTCCTATTTTTTGTCTTCAATATATAGCTCACCCACATATTTCTTCTGAAATTCTCTTTGGAAAAAAATCCCAGTTTACCTTTTCTTCTGGCACATGTCGGGTTACCGATTTCCACTATACATAAGCTTCCCCTTGTAGCAAACAAACAGCATGCATTGAACTTTCCCGGGGAGTGCATTCAAGTTGTTTTAAAATCCTTCTTTTTGATTCTATCCAATTTTCAGCAGTGGAAGAATCAACCCCTTTCAAACCCTGAAATTTAGTAGCACCATACTTACGCAGTTCTTTAATTGGTGCTCGACGAGTAAGAGCAGATGTTATTGCAGTGGCAGTTTATGCTACTCCTTGGAGAGCATCAACTATTACTCTAAGTAATTCAGAATTATCTTTTTTCTCCTACATTACCTCTTCTAACATTAGGCGGTTGATTTCCCATTGGATTTACACTCGGTGTTGCTTACTCGATTGCATCTAATTCCCCAGATTCATCATCCTCACTATACATTTCTTGATCAGTATCATCTATATACTCATTTGACATTTTCACTATAAAACATAGACAAACAAATATCAGCATCCAATCCCTACTCAATTTCGACTCAATTATAGCATTTATCTCTAGACTCAATTACAGACTCAATTTAGTCCAAGGATGGGTTAAACCTGCAAAGCTTTGATACTATTAAATGTAACACCCCCTAACCCTTATCCGTCGCCGGAATAGGGTTATGGAGCATTATCGGACAATTCAAATCAATTACGAAAAATCACATAATAATTTAACATACATTTCACAGTTTAATCATAAAGTCCCTTTAATGAGCTCTCGAGGCCCAAAACACGTATTCGGAACTAATCGGGACTTAATTGGAAGCTCAGAGAATTTTTCACGAAATTTTAAAATTTTTCTCATGTACAAGACTCACACGCCCGTGTGATTTAGGGACACACTAGTGTGACCCTAAAAATGCCTGTGCTTCAGGCCGTGTGGACTCAAAAATGAGTCTTTTACAGCAAAATTACCAACCCTGCAAACCTTGAACAACAAGCAACTTAAAATCCAATCTTTCAACCTATCCAAAACATGATTAAATACATTTAAAATAGGTCTGAACTATCAATATAATGATCTAACTCATGTATGTTCATATATATCTAACATAAATTATCTAAACAATTCATTTAAATACCATTCAACCAATTCAAACTAAAACCATATAAATGGCTATATTATATATAAATTAGCCAATATCATTTTAGACACCATTAATATTCAAATCTCAAAATGACATCAAAAGACAACCTAGGTACATGCCATTCTCAAAAGAGAAAATACTTCACCATGTGTTTGAGTTCTGGATCGGCTTTGGATGTTGATTCAATAATCAGACTTTACTTGACCTATGCACGGAACCAAACCGTACGCTGAGTATACACTCAGTGGTATTTCTATAGTCCGAATACTTATTAAGCAAAAATTTATAATATTTATATACATAATCATACATAATAATAATAATCATTCAACAAATAATCAATTTCATAAAACTCATCATCCATATCACTTTCAATCATCATATCTCTGTTTCAATCTCACAATTTCTATTCAATAACATTTTCACAATAAATTTCTCTATTTCAATTTCAATATCAATTTCCATTTCTTATTCAATATCATTCAATGTCAATCATTTGATCAATTCATTCATATATCCCTATTAACAAGACTCGGACTCTGACGGATACGCGGATCCAACCCAAACACACCAGTATGGCACTCAATGCCTCATCGGTCATACCGAAGTAAAACAATATGGTACTCAGCACCTCATCGAATTTATCCAAAGCAATAATAATATGACACATAGTGCCTCATCGACTCGAAGTTGAAGTATCCCTGAACACTTCCAATCCTATGGCATGCCAACTATTTCCAACTTAGCCCGATACAGTTAGTAGGGTATTTCAATACATAATTCAATTTCCAATCAATATACAATTTCAATCCATTCCAATTCAATACACTTTTCAATCATACACATACTTTCACAAAATAATTCAATTCAATGTCAATATATCAAACTCACCTCAATTTTACTTACCATGCATAAAAATAAATACAACAAATAATTTTAGTTTTCGAATTATAGAAATACAAACAATATTTTTTAACCTAATCCTCGTTGACTTTTTCCTTTCGTTTCTTAGCCGAGGTCTCCGGCACCACGTTAGCTACGGAATTAAAATAATTAAAATTTATCAATACACTACAATTTCATATTAAATATTTCAATTTACATTCAACTTTGGTATAATATTCAATTCAATCCTTAATCAAGACTAACTTTATTTTATTTACAATTTATTCATTCTTTTTCATTCAATTATCACTTAAAACTAATTTCAATTCTCTAATTTCACCATAAAACCCTAATTTCAAATTTCTTTCAGTTTAGTCCCTACTACATAAAACTTATAATTTATTTTACAATTCAATCCTTTTCTCAATTCTAACTAAAAATTCTATTAATTCAAACCCTAATTCTTCAATTAATTCAACATAACCCACATCTAAAAATCAACTAACTTTCAAAATTTCCACTTCTATCAAGTAGTATTTTGTTCTAGGATTCCAAAAACATCAAAATTACAAGGGACTAAATTGACTTACCAATTAAACCTTGAACCTTAAAACCCTAGTTTCTCCCTTTTTTTTTTCTTTCCTTATTCTTCTCCCCTGTTTCGTTTTCCAATTCTATTTCTTTTCCATCCTTTTGTTTCTTTATTTCTTTTATTTACTTTATTTTATGTTATATAATATAATAATAATATCTTTTACTTAAATAATAAGTAAATAATAAATTAATATATGTATTTTATTTTACCACATGTATTTCACTATTACCACACACTTGTCACTTATGGTTTTATTGCTAATTTAGTCCCTTAACTTTTCTTGATTTTATAATTCAACTTTTACCCTATATTCAATCTAGTCCTTATACTAAATTAACCTTAATTCAAGCTTATTCATCTAACCGAAACATAATTAACCTCACAACTAACTTTGCAAATATTTTTAATAAATATTTACGAATCATTTTACAAAAACGGAGACCCGAAAATGCAAATTTTCAATTACCGTAAATTTCGAGTCATTATCGAACTTACACATATTCTCATCTTTGACATACTCGTGAACCACTCGGAATAAAAATGTCGGATACTTAGGAAATTTCCACACTAAGTGCCACATACATAGCCAATGCTACCTCAATCTCAAATCACATAATTGCTCTCTCTCAAGCTATCGATGGGCCTGCTCACACAAGCTGTCAGTCAAGACGTAGCTACGTGGTGCTACTCACACAAGATGTCAAGTATCCGCAACATATACCGATATACTGAGCCACCGGTAGGGCGTACAAGACCAGCACTTGGATCACATAATCACATAACACATAATGACCCTAATGACATGTCACTTGTATCCTACCCTATTCCTAAGGTTCAAACGGGATTTCTTGCTTGTCAATTCGTCGTCGAACTCGTTCGTAGAGTTATACTCATTCACATAATCAAACATACAATTCATGCAATATTAAAGCATTTAAGTACAATTATTCTAAATCTTATTTTTAACATACGAACTTACCTCAGTACAAAATGGCTAATAGTTCGATTTAGTCAACAACTTTGTTCTTTCCCCAATCTAGGTCAAAACCTCATCTTTCTTGATCTATAATACCACATTTAACTCATTCAATCATCACATTATTCAATTTAATCCCAAAATACCTTATGGAAAAAATTACATTTTTGCCCCTAACTTTTCAACTTTTTACATTTTAGTCCCTAGGCTCGTAAAATGATTTTCATTTGATTTCTTCACTACCCTAGCCTAGCCGAATATTATTAGTACTCATATCATCCCAACTTTTTCATTTATTCACATTGTTACACACATTGTACAACTTTTACAAATATGTCCCTATTTGACATTTTCATCAAAAATCACTTGGTAAATGTTGTTTATCTAGCACCGAACATACATTTTCTACCATTAAACATCAAAATATACAAATATTCAACATGGTTAAAATTTTAGACTTTGATTTTCTTTCAAATTAGTCCTTAGAATAGCTAAATCAAGTTACAACATTCACAAAAACGTAAAAATCATTAAAAATAGGACAAAGACGGACTTACAATCGAGCTTGGAAGTTGGCCAAAGCCTAGCATGTCTCCCTTAGTGATTTTCATCGATGGGGGACTAAATTGGGGAAGATGACATCTTTTTATTAGTTATTTTTGTCTTTATTTACCAAATGACCAAAATGTCCTTCACTTAAAACTTTGAAATTTTATCTAACCATGTCCATTTTTGTCCAACTTAAAGTATAATGGTCTAATTACCATTTAAGGACCTCCAATTCAAAATTTCATAGCAATTAGACACCTCTAGCTTCTAGAACACACATTTTGCACCTATTGCAATTTAGTCCTATTAGTCAAATTAGACACTCTATCGATAAAATTTCTTAACGAAATTTTCACACGATCATTCAATCATACTGTAGACCTTAAAGAAATAATAAAAATAAATATTTCTACTTCAGATTTGTGGTCCTGAAACCACTATTTTGATTTGACCCAAAAATGGGATGTTACATAGGCGCGTATTCTGCACATGCGGCAAGAAAGCACGCCCAGCTGGTCACACTTTCCGTTAAAGGTAAAAAACCAACAGCATTTTGAATATTATCGCGTCAACAGTAAAAAATTAATAGGGCCAATGGTAACTTTTTTTACCCTATAAATACCCCCAAATTTCTTTTTTTTTAATTCACATCCTTCTTTCAACTCTCTCAAAATCTCTCAATCTTTTTGTTTTAAATTTATCAATATTCTCATTTAAAAAATTTATTATTTTTAATTATCTCTTATTTTATTTGTTCGAATTAATTTCTCATGAATGGTCACCTCTCTAATTTCTTTCAACGATAAGCATATTTCTGCCGCCCAAGCAGCAATGGTAAGAGGAAATTTTTATTTTTATTTATTTTCAACTATTTTAAATTTAACTAATTATTTTTTATAACTTTAGATAATTTTTTTATGTTATAAATAGGTCGATGATCATGTTTTGGAGATGTTCATACATAATACGAAAAAGCCTCCGATCCCTCAAATTTGAGGTTACTTGTAAGAGGCTGGATTCTTGCACACATCTCACATGCCCGACGGCTACAAACTCGATCCTACACTAATTAGCATGTTAGTGGAAAGATAGAGGCCCAAAATGCACACTTTCCACCTTCCATCTGACAAGGTACAATCACACTCGAGGATGTAGTGTTACAACTCAGTCTGCTAGTGGATGGGCCAATAGTCACGGGATCAGTGCTCGTTCCTAGTAAAGTGGACCTCTGCAAAGCAATGTTGGGGAAGGTTTTGAACACGTTTGATGGTGGTCGGATATCGATCAACTGGTTGAAGGATAATTTCGAAGAGCTTCCTGAATACTCAACGAAGGAGGTCGTAGAACAATACGCCCGAGCATTCCTCATGAAGTTAATCGAGGGAATTTTGATGCCTGATAAATCTCAAGTGCATGTTAGGTGGCTACTGCATCTAATAGACTTCACCGAATTCAGAAAACTAAGTTGGGGGTTTTTCATCTTATCCATATTATAACACCAAGAGTTGTGTCATGCTACTATACCAAATGCAATGTCGATCGGTGGTTGCCTGCTCTGCTATAGTTGTGGGACTTACGGAGACTACCATTTTTACATCCCAGAGACCGACTGTTACACCCCTGACTCACTTACGACACCAAATTAGATTTCTGAGTATTATGAAGAATTTAACAACATTTACCCTTACATAAATTCTATATTTCTAAGTAAATATTAATAACAAATCACATTCAATTTAATTCAAACATACTTTTACAGGCCCTAAATCGAGCTTACTAGGCCTTAATAATATTTTGGAAACCTTCTAGGGTTAATCTAAAATAAACCTAAAAATTTATGTAAAAGTTAAAAAATTTGGAAAACAGAGGTTACACGGCAGTGTGGCTAGGCCGTGTGACACAGGCTATGTAACACCCTATACCCGTAACCCATGCCGAGGAGGAGTACAAGGCATTACCTAACTTGATCTCATGCATACAACCAATCTCAAGTCACCAAGACTCGATTCAATCTTAAAATTTTTTCAATATCTACCTTAAACTTCTTATTATGGGCTTGCGAGCCTCAAATCGACTGTTGAAAACTATTCAGGACTATGTCGGGTCCTTAAACCAACTATAAAAATTTAATCCTTAAAACAGGGCACACGCCCATGTGGAAGGGCAACACGCTCGTGTGACCAACTCGACATAGTAGTGTTGATGGCCCGTCTGGCTCACACAGCCTAAGCACCCTGGGACACGCTCGTTTCCCGCACTCGTGTATAATTAATTTCTAATTCACACCTACAGGGGTTTTCACATGGCCAGACACACGCTCGTGTCATTGGCCCTTGTCCCTCACACGGCCACGACACGCCATTATCCTGGCCCGTGTGCAAAAACATGGACATTCTGTTTCATACGTCATCATGTTCATAATGTCACACGGGCAAGGCACACGCCCGTGTGCTAGGCCAAGTCCTTCACACGGCTGAGACACAAGGCCGTGTATCTGCCCGTGTGTTTATTAACATGCATACTAACTTGAAATTTTTACGTGCAAGGACACACAGCTGAATAACATGCCCATGGGCTGACTGTATGTCACACATAGCCTAGACACACGCCCGTGTGTCTACCCATATGGACAAAATGAGGCTATTTACCAAGCCTCTTTGCCACCCTTAGAAACACTGTTTATATAAGATCAACCAAGTTCAATACCAACATAATATGCATAACCAAAACAACCATAACCATTAGGAATTTGCATCGTCACATTGAATAATAATTAGCATTAGCCAACATTCATGCCCTATACAAAATGAGTATCATAATCACATATGAGCCAACACATTTTGACTACTTAACAAAATGCTAAACAAAAGACTCGAGTCCATATACATGCCAGTAAACAAAACAATTAAACTAACTATACCAAGGTTTTGAGTGATATTGTGATTGAAGCTTTTGGCGTTACTGGATCCCTGATGCTAGCTTGGAGGCACTATAAGGAAAAAAAATGAAGGTAAGCATGTAAGCTTAGTAAGTACATATATGCAAATAAAGTGTAATTAAAAGAAAACATATTTATCAAATGATAAATTGACATGCATAAAAGATTTGAGTCACTTAGACTTCTCGATCTTATTTTTCCTTTCATTTAGATATGCTTAAAGACATCTCATCATAGACTTAAGCTTTATCCAAGAGTTCAGTCTACACACCTCATCAAATTTTCACCAACTAAATCTTTGCATTACCCGTTAAACGCTAGGAATACATAAGAATACGTAGGGAATTTTCATATAAATGCCATATAGATAGTTAGAGCTACCTCATACTGTGATATGCTCACATTTGAGCTACTCACTGGCCTTTTTATCAAATAAGGACCCAGACCCGATGGCTATTATGTAATGTTCGCTCATTAAGCCACTCACGGGCCTAGGCACAAAGCCAATACCCGGACCCACGTTACCTATAAAATTCATCTCATGAACTAAGGCTCAACTCATGAGTTCAGACTACATAATTTTCATGACATGCCCCTTCGTATACTATGCTATATCCAGGGTTCAACGGCATTTCATGTTTAACCGAATAGCATCGCATTTGCTCACAACATATTATACTCGAAGAACATGTCATTTACATATTCATGGCAACAATTTAAACTTTAGATACATAACCACAATAAGCTAATTGCACATGTATATCATCAAGGTATTTTTAAGTAAGTTTTGTTAACACATTATTTACATATGTACTTACCTCGATACAAAATGATGAAGACGAGCTTAATCCTCGTAAACTTTATTCTTACCCCGATCAAGATCCGATCAAGATCCGAATCACGTTTCTCTTGATCTAAATTAATAAAATTCATTTATTTCATCAGCACAGATTTATACAATCAATTTTCATAATTAGGCAAAATAACTATTTTGCCCTTAAACTTTTACAAAATAACCATTTTACCCCTATGCTCGAAAATCAATTTTTATCGGACTTCTTCATATAATAAGCCTAGCCGAACCCTTTTTACTCTTATAGAAATCCAAATTTTCCACTATTTCACACATTTATCATCTATTTTACAACTTATATAAAGTAGTCCCTGATAGGGTTTTTATGAGAAATACCCTTACAAAAGTTGTTTATTACCCATCTAAAACTCATATTCTTCCATAAAATTTCAATTATCAACATACATGCTTTCATGGTAAAACCCTAGACTCTTGTCTATCTTGCAAAATAGTCCCCTCATTTGAAAGCTCATGCTTCAATAGGTCCAAAAATGTAAAAATCATTAAAAGAACTCATGAGAATCACTTACTTGCAAAGGCTTAGAGTTGCTAAAATTTTGAAGCTCAAAAACCCCTCTAATGGCTGAAAATTTCGGTGGTAGGAGAAGAGAATGAAATGATAAAGTCATCTTGTCTTATTTTATTCAATTAAGTCACCAAACCACCTTAACTTTTGACTTTTTGACCAAATTATTCCCTATGGCCGGCCAAGCTCTTAGGAAAGGGTCTAATTGCCCTTTAAAAACCTCCAAATTAAGGTCCATAGCAATTTAACACCTTTAGCTAACAATTTAAGGCTTTTGTACTTTATGCGATTTAGTCCTTTTTCACAATTAAGCAAGCAATCGCTAAAATTAATTCACCAAAATTTTCATGTACTTATCTAATCATGCTACAATACATAAAATAAAATAATATATATAAAAGAATAATTTCCTCAAAATTAGGTTAGTGGTTCCGAAACCACTGTTTCGACTAGCCCTAAAGTAGGGCTATTACAGGCTAGCCCATATGGCCAAAACATGGTCATATGTCTATCCCACACACTCGTGTGGTAAATCCACACGCCTGTGTGGTAAATCCACATGTCTATGTTGTAACATCCCAAATTAGGGCCTAAACAAAAAACTAGTTTCGAAACCACAAATTCGAGGTAGAAATATTCCTATCAATAAAATTTTAAGGTCTACTATGTAATTTAATAACTGTGTAAAAACATTAACGAGAAATTTTACCAATAAGGTGTCCAATTGAATTATTAGGACTAAATTGCAATAAGTGAAAAACATGTATTCTAGTTGATTAATGGGGCTCAAATGTGATGGGATTTGAAATTTGAAGTCCTTATTTAGTAATTAAACCATTATATGGCATTATGGATAAAAATGGACATAGGAGGGATAAAATATCAAGGTTTCAATAGAAGGGCATTTTGGTCCATTGGTTATTAAAAGAATTAAAAGGGAAAAATGGTCAAAATTTATGTCCATCTTCATCCTCCTTGGCTGAAAATCAGAAGAAGCCATAACTAGGGTTTCTTTCATCTTTCAAGCTTAAAGTAAGTGCATCCTAGCCCCCTTTTTAGTGTTCTTTATATTTTTGAAATCCTTGTAGCTCAATTTAGCTATTTCTACCTTTAATTTGAGCTAGGGTTCATGTTCAAAAATATACCCATGAATGACATGCTTGTGCCTTGATGTCTAATGGAAGAATATAAAGGTTTGATGTGTGATAAACAACTTTTACTAGTAGCTTTTGGTGAAATTTATAAAAAGGGCTTAGTTGTAAAAGTTGTAAAAAAACTATGTATAAATGTGTGAATAAATGAGAAATATGGGTTGGTATAAAAGAGAAAATGATTCGGCTAGGCTGAATAATGAGAAAAATGGGTACTTTTTATTTTTGAGCCTAGGGTCAATTTCATAATTTTGTGAAACTTTAGGGGCAAAATTATAATTTTTCCATAGTGTGATTTTTGACTGAATTAAATAGTGCGTGTATTAAACGGGTTAAATGTGCTATTTCAGATCAAGAGGGACGGGGAATAGACCTTGACCGAGGAAAAGGCAAGTTGTGGATTAAATCGCAAATAGTCACATTTTGCACCGAGGTAAGTTGTGCGTAAGTAATTCAACAATTCCATTATTATGCATTTAATAATTGATATTCTATGATATATGTATGATTGCCCTAATGAAATTGGCTTGTGACGATCTAATGAAAGTTTGGTGATAGCCTTATATCTCGGAAGTCTCGAGTGACCCTGAGGAATGCTTAGGGTTCGGATATCGTGACACCACGATTAATGAGATCCCGTGTAAGACCATGTCTGGGATATGGAATCAGCATCTGAGATGAGAGCCAGTGTAAGACCATGTCTGGGACATGGCATCGACGTTGATATGTATGCTAGTGTAAGAACATATCTGGGATATGACATCGGCATCGGTATGTGGTTTCATGTAAGACCATATTTGGGATAAGGCGTTGATATGAGATTTCGTAAAAGATCATGTCTGGGACATGGCATCGATGTGGGTCCTGCGTAAGACCATGTGTAACACCCCGTACCCGAGTCCGTCGCCGGAGTCGGACACGAGGGGTTTGCAGACTTAAATCACTTCTTTGCACAATCCATTTTAAATTTTCCAGGCAAGCTGGCTAACTGCGTCACTGTCACCTTAAAAATCATATCTTGAGTTTCACAACTCGAAAATCAGCTTCGTGATTTTTCCCTGAAACTAGACTCATATATGCATCTACAAATTTTTTTCTAAAATTTTTGGTCTGGCCAATTAGTACAGTTTATTAGTCAAAGTCTCCCATGTTACAGGGATCGACTACACTGACCTTTGCGTATTACAACTTGGATATCTCCCTGTACAGGGATTCAATGCTGATGCCGTTTGTTTCTATAGAAACTAGACGCAAAGCATAATCTATACATATATGGCATGACTCCTAATTATCTCTGTTTAATTTATAATTAATTTCCAAAGTCGGAATAGGGAATCCAGAAACCGTTCTGGCCCTGTCTCATGAGAACCTGAATATCTCTTAACATACTGTCCATATGATCGTTTCGTTACTTTCCTATGAAAATAGATTCATCAAGGTTCGTTTACATAATTTATTCACTATTTAATTCCATTCCTACTATTTTTAGTGATTTTTCACATCCACATCACTGCTGCTGCCAGCATCTGTTTTTTTTAAGGTAAACTTTACCTATTTCATGATCCTCCATGGATCAACTAGAGTTTGTCATACATATTCCAAAAGTGATCAAGAATAACCCTTCCCATGGCTAACCGTTACCAACATTTCCATACCTCTCGACGGACAACATACAAAACGATTATAATGCTATGATCAAAGTATATTTAAGCCATTTTCGCATGGCTATCCAAATTTACACAAAACCGAAGGGTACATGACCAACAACAAAAGGGTAGTCCTATACATGCCATTTTCAGAGTTCAACCAAAAGTGTACCAAAAGGGCTTTGATAGTGTGGGCGACTTCGACTTCAATAATCCCGAGTCCGATAGCTGACGAACCAAAATCTATAAAACAGAGATTCAAAGAACGGAGTAAGCATTTAATGCTTAGTAAGTTTTAAGCAAGACAAAGTGTTCTCAATCACTATTATTGGTCATTCATTTCAACTGTTCGATGAAGTTAATCTAGAGCTTCATCTCGATCTATAATATCATTAAACGCAACACTTGGCTGCCACATATATACTTTCGAATAATAATGACCTAGATGGTCAAATATTTCCAAAGCACATTCTTCATCGATTTTCAACTTTCAATAATCCTTTCCACTTGTTCATAATCACATCCATACTTTTAAGTATTTCAACATGACAAGTACTAAATTACCATAGGCACATAAAGAACCAACATATTCCTTATCACATATATGTAAGCTTACAAATCATAATCCTTACCTTCTACTGGCACATCTAGCTCAACCCAACCCATACTCAGATCATAAGGCTTTTGGGCAGAATATGCACTAATACATAAGAATATTTCATCGCATACTTTATTATACAAACATACCATTACCAATTAGATCATTCTCACATTTGGAGTTATAATATTAATCACATTTACCTACCTCTTTGATACTGATAATTCACCTCAAAATCACTCCACCGATGAGTAAGTAATACGTACCTGAACATCTTGAATACATAATACTTATTTGATGGTAACTTAATGCAGATACTCAATATCAAAGTCTTACTTGAATCCTAGCATTTAGCCGTCGGGTCTTTAAAGCTCGGATATAGTACGAGCACGAAGCCTACGGACATTAATCAAGATAATATTCTCGCATAAAGCCTGCGGGGTTTAAACCCGGATATAGTACTGACACAAATGCCCTTCGGGACTCATCACATTTATACACTTTCACATCCATCACGTTGGCCACTCGGCCCTGTCACATATATACACTTTCACATTCATCACATTGGTCATTAGGCCTTATCACATATATACACTTTCACATTCATCACATCGGCCATTAGGCCTTATCACATATATACACTTTCACATTCATCACATCGGCTATTAGGCCTTATCACATATATACACTTTCACATTCATCACATCGGCCATTAGGCCTTATCACATATATATACACTTTCACATTCATCACATCGGCCATTAGGCCTTATCACATATATATACACTTTCACATTCATCACGTCGGCCATTAGGCCTTATCACATATATACACTTTCACATTTATTCAAATATACTTCACATACCACATATACTATCATGTACAGACTTGGTCTTGGCCGAATCTACATTCATCACTTTCCAATGAATAATTCAATTTTACGCCATACTATCATTTCATATTCGAATACTCATAAGCTTACAATATCACGATTTAGAATTCAAGTATGGGTTTAATCAATAGCTTATGAGCAACTAAAACAAGTTTTATCCATGTTTACAACAAAATCACATATTCACTACGAGCTGTTTTCCTGAGCAATGGTCACTAAATTATTTATAACCGGAGCTACAAAACTCCAAATCACTTGCCGTTAATTTTTCCTGAATATAGACTCGTATATCTTCCATCCATAAAATTTCTAGAATTTTAGGTTTGGCCAATCAATACCAGATTTTTCTTAAAATTTCCCCTGTTTCACTGTTTGACTAATCTGACCACTCTTCACTACGAATCAAATTTCTCATTTTACAGAATTCAAAATGTGTTGTATTTGATTTCATTTGAAACTAGACTCATTAAGGAGTCTAAGCATATAAATTTTATCTTATAATCATTTTTGTACAATTTATAATGATTTTCTAAACACAGAACAGGGGATTTCGGAGTCATTCTGACACCGTCTCACACAACTTTAAATATCTCTTTATAGGAAATTTCTTTGCTCACAAGGTCTCTTTTATAAGAAACTATACTAGCTAAGCTTTGATTACATATTTTATTCAGCCTATAATTCCATGCCAACAATTTATAGTGATTTTCTAAAATCACGTTACTGCTGCTGTCCAAAGCAAATTATTATAATTTGCTCTTAAATTTCCAAGTCCAAACACTTATGAACTTACCTTTTGAGTTTAAGACATATCATGGCCACATCATATCTTATTAACTCAACTCATTATGTCCTATTTTGATTGGATTTACTCAACGTTTGATCACTTAAAACTTACCTCGGAAGTGGTCGACGATTAGGTATCCACGGCTATTCGTTTACATTCTCTTTTTCCCCTATCCGACTTTGATCCTCTTTGCTCTTAAGCTAAAGCCGCAGAGCACTTTCGAACACCATCACTCAGCTTGGATTGAAGCATCGGATACAAAAACTTTAACCTTCATGTACAATTAATTTTGGCATTCAATCCCCTTAAATTTCAGCTTGTAAAACAATTAATAGCAGTTTTAGACATCATAGTCTTCACCCATTTAGACAACATTCTTTAACATCTAAATAGCTCATTTATATATCATTTGTTCATTAACAACACAATATTCAAACAGCATCAATACCACAATCAGATAGCATAAGCAGGGCAGCAATGAATAATACCAACAAGGTAAAATTCGGACAATGATTTAACATTTTCAACAATTGTCAAACACAAGAGAATAAAAGTTCAAGGAAAGCTCACTAAGGTTCCCAACACCGATTCTACCTATTCAATTTGCTCTTTCCCTTTTCTACTACAACCTTCTCCTACCTTGTTAGCTAAATACAATCAACCCCAAAGTTACAAAAATGGATTATAACAACACAAGCATTCACTAAATTCTTTTAACACAAGTGAGAAACTCTTCATCTACTAGACATGCAACATTTGCAACTAGAAAAGAAAATCTTCTCTACTCCCACATATTCGTCAAGCTCAAATCAACAATGCAACCAGAATTTGTCAACGAAAAGCTATGGGCAAGGGAGAGTTTAGAAGAGTTACCCTTCTACTTGAAAATTTTAACTTCTAAGCAACAAATTTCATGGTTTTCCACTACATGCAGTTGCCCTCTCCTTTCTAGCTTCATTCCTTTCTTCCTCTTTTCATTTTGGCCAAGAAGAACCGATTTCTTCTTTTCTTTCCTTCTCAAGTCATGGCAATGGGGGGGAACATGGATGAGACAACTTTGTTCTCATCACCCCTCCCTTTTCATTTCTTTATTACTAACCCTTTATTATATTCTTTCTCCCATAACACACTAACACAACATGTTTCCAACGTGTTTCACCCCATAACATTTTGTCCACTCTCATGCTCATGGCCGGCCACTACTAATTAGGGGGGAAATTGACATGCAAGTCCACCCTTTTTATTTCATGCACTAATAGAGCCTTATGTTTTGACCTATCACATTTCAAAAGTGTCACACATAAGTCCTATTGACTAAATTCACATGCAATTTACTAAATCAAAGCTTAAAAATTTCACACATTCGTATTCACATATAATAGTCATAAAATATGATGGCTAATTATTTTTATGACTCGATTTTATGGTCCCGAAACCACTTTTCGACTAGGGTCAAATTAGGGGTGTCACACCATGTCTAGGACATGGCATCGACATCGACATGAGACTTCGTATAAGACCATATCCGGGATATGGCATCGATATGTAAACCCATGTAAGACCATGTCGGGGACATGGCTTTGGCATTCTATTTGGTGTATGATGATTCCGAACATCCTTTAATATTTCAGGTAATTCAACGGGCCATTCAAGAATATGATTAAGAAGTGGGGTAGAATGAGTAAGAATATATGGTACAGGTATGTACGTAAACCTCATGAGTATTGGACTCTATTTGTGTTGGGAAATTTGGTATGGGTATGAAAGAGTAAGATATGTATGATGTTCAAGTAGACTTTTTATCAATTCTCAACATGTTCATTATGTGTAATATGATAAGGTGGTGGTAATTGACAGTATGTTTAATCCATGAGTTTCTTGACCTATGTTGTTTATTATTTGCACATGACATACTAAGCTATATGCTTACCTCTTTCTCTCTTTTCCTTTTTCTTTTAGAGTCGTCAAGCTAGCTCGGGGATCGTGAACGTCGGAGCTCGAGTTACACTATCAACAAATCTTTTAGGGTATAATTGGTTTATTACATTTTAAGTATGATATGTATAAGGGATTTAGTAATTTTTTATATGTGTCACATTTGTTAGCCAAAGTGATGGCTCATTTTGGTATATTATTCCATTTTGTATATGGCCATGAAATATAGCTCATATTGATTATTGGGTTGAAATCCCTAAATATTGATACATGCATGAGATGTGTTATTACCCTTGTGGTGTGTGCCAAATTGGTTGTAAATAATGGTTGATAAAATGTAGAATTTATGCTTAATGGATAAATGATGTCAATTGGCATGGCCACCATATTAATGAAGGTAAAGAAATGGACTGTATGAACTTAACAAGTCAAGGATTCCAATTAGGTATACTTGATATGAATTTATCATGCATGAGTTGAGGCTATGGATGTCTAAGTACCCCTTTTTGCCATGATAATCACCATTGGTATATGAGTGTGAGTAGGGGTTATTAAGGGTGACAAAAGGGCTTGGAAAATAGCCTCAAACTTATCCACACGAGTAGACACACGGGCATGTGTCTAGGCCATGTGTGACACATGGTTAGCCCCATGTGCGTGTCGTCCGGCCATGTGCCCCCTGCACCCTAGTTTTACAAGTCATTATGCATGGTAGTAAACACACGGGCAAAGACACGGCCATGTGTCTCAGCCTATGGAGGACACAGCCTCAAGACATGGGCATGTGCCTAGGCCGTGTGAAGTTTGCACCTTAAATGCGAAAATTAAATTCGCCACATGGCCTGGCACACAGACGTGTGACCTTAATTGATGCTGACGTCACAAACAGAGAGTTACACGGCCTGGAGACACGGGCGTGTCCTTGTGGCTACATGGGCGTGTGACCCTGTTTTATGAAAAAAAATTTAAAGTTCACGGTTTAGTCCTGAACCACCTCCAATGTATGCTTTGGGCCTTGTAGGCCTGTAACAGGGACAAGTTGCATGTGTATGTATAGTTTTGTATTCAAAAGAAATTTTATGGCTCGGTTCTGTATGTATGTTTATGTTTTAGCCCAATAATCCCCTGTACTTGTCCTAGCGTTGGATACAGGCAAGGTTACATGTGTCCCTAAATCGTGTAACTCACTGACTAGGACCACATAGTTGTGTCCCAGCCCGTGTGTTCGCCCGCGTGTGTACTCAAAAAAGAGTCACACGACCGTGTCGTAAGCTATGCCTCAAACCGTGTAACTCACTATTTTAGGGTACGCGACCGTGACATAGACCGTGTGCCCGATCATGTGAAACCTACACCTGAAACTTAAAAGGAAAACGACCATACAAATAGACCGTATGTGTCACATGGCCTTGTGATAGCCTGTGTCTCAGGTCGGGTGTACCAAAATGTACCTTAAAAATCAAGTTTACCAATTCTGTTTTCTTGTGCCACAATCATACCATTAACAAACCTACAAACTGATCCAATACTTACTTAAACAAGACCAAAACATGTCAAAATCACACATACACAACCTATTCTCATCAACCAACCAATATACCTTCATTGGTACCACATGTAATTACACAATCAACCCAAACATCAATAAATTTAATATATCAACTATTTCAAATTATATATGCTTAACATATCATATTTACATGCATAAACACCAAAACATCAAACATACCATACCAATATCAAAATGACCATTTCTAACTTACTAGTTCAACTACATTATATCATAGTACTATAAGACCCTTTTTAATTACATGCCACTTTTAACCAACTTCAAAACAAAACAAAACACAAAATGACTACCAAGATATGGATAATAGTGTATGAGCTCCCAAGTTGATCTAATTGATGCTACGATTCCAAGAGTCTTACAAAATAAAATCAACCTAATAAGCTTAATATAGCTTAGCAAGTTTAGAAATTAACCTAATTACTTCACAACTCAATTCAAAGTTTAATAAAACATCAATAGACTAAACAACTTGATTTATCGACACAAAGCCTGCTAGATGCTAAGCCTGTACAACATCGGCACGAAACCTACTAGGCACTAAGCCTGAATAACACCGGCACAAAGCCTACTAGGCATTAAGCCTGAATAACACCAGCACAAAGCCTGCTAAGCACTAAGCCTCAATAACACCCAATTTGAATATATGTTAAGATTCAAAGTTTAATAACAATACTAAATAGAATTAAAAGATTAAATCCTTAACAAGGAATTTAATATAACCATGTATATACATAAAACGAACTTACCTTAATTCCTATGATTTCAAAAATGAAGTTGAAGATTAGTCCAAGACTTTAGCTTTTCCCCGATTTTTGTCCGGTTGTTGTTTGTCTTGATCTAAATAATAAATTAACTTAATTAAATGTTTCCAACAACTTAAAATATTAGATTCAAACCTATATTCCATATTTAATATGAATTTTCAACATTACACCCAAACATTTCAGCTTTTAAACAATTTAGTCCCAGATTTCAAAATTAAAAAAAATACCATTTTTACTCTCAAGACATACTAACCGAACTTCCTAGGGACCCATAATAGCCTATTTAAATCATCAATTCACAATGTTACCATGAAAATTTACTATTTCATAAATAAGTCCCTAAATCACATAATTACTAAAAAAATTACTTAACAAAACTTGTATATTTAACAACTCAATTTAATAATATATATTATCTAAATTCAAAACACATTCGAACCCTAACATGGAAAGTCCCTAAACTTTTAACAACTTAACAAATTAATCCTTGGGCTAAGTAAACTATGTTGAAATGAACTTAAAAATATAAAAATCATCCAAAAATAAAGTTCAAAAGCATACCATACTCTAAATTTTTCTTAACCGAAACTCCCCCCACTTACAACAATGGCATTTCGGTTTGGTAAAGAAAAATAAGGAAGATGACACACTTTATTTTTTTCTAATTGTTTTATTTAACTATTACTTTTATTATTAACTTACAAAATGACCTTTAAAAACAATTATAAATACAATAAAACCTATCCATAAACCTCCACTAGCAATAGTTATTGAACAATTACAAATTAAGTCTAATCATTTACCTATTAAAAGCTAATAGATCCATTTAAATAAAGAGAAGCCAACTTTTGCTCCTTTTTTCAAATTAATCCTTTTTACTTAATAACTATCTAAACAATTAAATTTCTTAACCAAAATTTAATACGACTTTAATGAAACCCTATTGAAATTAAATAAACATTAAAATTTAGGCTCACTCGTCGGAATTGTGGTCCAGAAACTACTATTTTTTATACCACTGAAAACGGGCTGTTACACCGACCCATACGTGTTCCCGTTGGTAACGAGGTAAAAAATTTAAATTTATTAATAAATGCGTAGTTTGTATAGTAAATTTTTTTATTTATTATATATTTCGACTAACATATCGCTCGTACAGGTGGAACCATGGCCAAGTTACATGGGATTGCCGGAGAAGCTTGAAGATTTTAGGCTACTATTAGATCAACACTTTGAAGTCGATGTTAGTTACTTATTTTTTTGAACCTATATTAATTACGCAATTATTAGTAAAAAAATCATACGTAATGATATTTACAATTATTTTTTAGTTTGAATCGATGTCATACACCGACGTTGATATCATATCTTGCATCCCACCGAAAGTGTTTGTAAATCGAGATATGTGGGACGCGAAGGTGTCTTCGATAATGTACGTGATAGTGAAAATGCACGAATCAGACTAAGAGTTGTAGTAGTTCAGGTGTTGAATCAGACCACGCTTTCAGCTGGGCGTGCTTTCTCTAACATTTTTCTTCTACCAACATTAAAAGTGTCTAACACTTCGTATTTTTCAGCCACTTTAACCACGTTTTCTTCTGCCAAACATTAAAAGTGTCTCCTGCGTACTTTTTCAACAAAAGAAAATTTTTAGTTTGCAAATCAACCCTTCCCTACGCCTACAAAAGGTCTCTTACACACCAAGCTTCATCATCCCTCAGTCATCTTCTCCCCCCCTCTATCCCTCATCTATAAAATATTTTCTTAATGTTCAAGGTATTCTTGAGTTGTCAATGATGTGATATCGCTCTGAGGTGTAGACGTTTCATATGTCCTGCTGAGATGGGACCATTACCTCCAAAAGCTATCCTGGGAAAATTAGGTTCCGAGATGATTTTTCTTTATGCATTGAGGAATAAGTGGAAGTCTCAATCGACAGTCATTATGCAGTAATGGATCGGGGTATGACGGGGGAGCCAGTTGACGATCGTTACACGGCCATGAGCTCAATCTTTTGGATACCCGAAAATGATGCCTTATAAATACCATACAGAAGTTTGAGGGCATATTCATATGAAAAAACTTTAGGGCTTCCCACTATAATTGGTGTAATTTTTTCCCATTTCCAGGCAACCGATACCATTAACCTTCTTTCTTATTCAAAGGTCAACATTGTCGTGGATGCAAGATAACTTTTAGGCAGGGAACGGCTGTTGCGATGCAGTAAATGTGATGCTCCTTTCAAGGTGACGATGATTTTCATTATTAAACAAGCCAATAATAACTACAACCGCTACTGCGTTGACCTGAGTTTGACCTTTATTATGCCAAAACATCCACTCTCCACTTGAGAGCCCTCTTGTATCCACCTCAATCTTAGGCTTTGGATAAGAATGAAAGGTCAAAGATACCAATTGCTCGGAAATAAAGAAAAAAATTACATTTATTACACCGAAAGTCTCTAGAGTTTTTCAGTATGATTATAGCCTCAATCTTATGTATAAAATATATAAGGCATCATTTGCGGGTATCCAAAAAACTTGAACTCTTGACCGCATAACGACCGTCACTTGGCCCCCTAGTTATACTCGAAGCCATGACCACGTCATGGCTGCCGAATGGGACCTCCACCTAGACTTCAACCTATAATCGTATCAAGCATTATTATCTCGAAACCAGATTTTCCCACAACGGGTTTCAAAGGTGATGGTCCTATCCTACCATGACATATGAAATGTATGTGTTTTGAGGCACATTATTACATCTCCGACCTTTCAAATCTACCTATGAACTTCCGTGGTTTCAGTCAAAAACCATAAACCTTTTCAAATAACCTAAAACCATAAACCTTGAACCTAAATCCCAAAACCCTAAATCTTAAAGACAATACAAACCCTAACCTTGGGAGAGTGAAAGGGAAAGCGTGTCCAATTGGATGCACTTTTCCTTTCTCTCTCTTAAAAATGACCTATTTCTCCAATTAAAAAAGGGCCTAACTAAAAAATGGCTTCTATGCTAATTTAGCCAATAAAATATATATATTTAAAAAAATTTCTTTTTAAAAGATATTTTATAAATATTCAATCACACTTAATAAAAAAAGATCAATGACGACTCTTGTTTTCTTAATAAAAACCTCATGTTTGAAAAATGAAACTTTTCATGTTTTATCAAATATGTCTAGCTAACTTTTAGTTAAAAAATGGTTTCCTCAATTGAAATTATATTTTTTTAATTACAAAAAATTTGAAAATTCTTAAAAAATTTAGATTCTTTTTCTGAAACTATATATTGGATAAATTTATATAAAAATTATGAAATTATAAAAGATATAGTGAAATTTAAAAATAGTTTTGTGTATATATTTTTAAAAAATTATACAATATTAAGGGTGAGGATGAGGTTGACATGATTTAAACATGAATCAAATAGATGTTTGATAAGAACTTTAAATGACTTCTTTATATAAGTCAAGGCTATTTTAAATTTTTATTTTACCTTAAAACTGTAAAAATATTGCTTGGAAATAATAAAAAAATTTACTCCCTCAACACCATCAATTTTTCGACAAATTAACTTTTTTTTTTCAATATTCCAACATTCCTCACCAATTTTGGAAAAGAAAAGTAATCATTCATTTTAAATTTTCTCAACGAAAAAACTATCTAGTTTTTTTGGAAAATGAGAATTATTGGAATATTTAATCATTAATTCAAGCAAAAATAATATTCTAACATTTTAATTTTAGGAAAAAATTGTAAATTTATATAAAAATAATATGTTTTTAATATTTTTGAACTTATATAGGTTAATATTTTTATAATTTTAGGTTTTTCTATAATTTCAACACTTTGTATTTATTAAAATATTTTTTGTATTTTAGCAAAAAAAAATTTAGGATTCTCTAACAAATCCTACAATATTTATTTTTTTCATAAATTATTAAAATATATATAAGTTCAACAAAATAAAATTATAGAAGACCCTAAAATTATAAAATAATTATTGAAAAAGATATAAATTTTATTTTTAATTTTTTTTTAATTTGTATAGTTTAAAAATTATAAATTTAAAAAAATCTTAATTTTTTAGATTTTTTTATTTTCTAAAATTTTAACAAAATTTAGATTTTTTTTTGCATTATTACAAATCTATTTTTTAAATTTAAAATTATTTGTTTTTCTTTTAATAAAAATTATTTGTAAGGTTTTTTTGGGTTTTTTTTAAAAAAAATTGTTATTACTTGTTATTGATGTGTGATTTTAATATAAAATTGTTTTAACGATTGGATTCAACATATTAGAAATAAAAGGATTAAATTTATTACTCAAGATTTACTTGGAGCCTAGATCACATAGGCTCAACTCCTGCTATCCTTTACCTCTCTTCAAATATTGTAATTATAAATTTTTTATTAAAATTAAGCATAAAGGCTAATTGCATGAGTTGAGTAAAATACAGGGACTAATTATAAAATTTGCCAACTTGTCTTTTCAGAGTGTTTCTTTGAAATGATGAAATTGCCCCTTAATCATGTTCACGGGGTTTATGAAATAGTAGTTGAGGGGTATAATTGTCTTTGAAAAGTTCAGTTAATGATCGATCGGAGCAGCGCGCGAAATATCTATTAATTAATTTTATTTATTTCAGTTCTCTAGTCCATCACCGAAATGAAAGGAAAGCCAGAAATCGTCGCCGTCAAATGGAAACGAGCGATTGTGCAATCTGGACCATTGCATTAGAGTTGGGTGTGGGCCCACTAATCCTCGTAGCCCAAAAAAAAAAATTTCTCATCCTAAACATACAGAAAGAAGAAAGAAACGCGAGAGGGTGAATACGTGGGTGGATATTTAATCGACGAGGAAATGTCTTAGGACCACGAGATAAACAAACGTGAATACACTCAAAATCGTGATACGATAACTAACACTCAAAATTTCAAAATGAGAGATAAAATATAGAATTTATTATATTAAATGGAGTTTGATTGGTTGAATGTAATATTATAGATGAAATGATATTATAATTTTATAATTATTAATATTTTAATTATCTCATAATTTTATATTATAGAATAGTGTCAAGATGCCATAATATACAAAAGAATCTTATTACAGTTTTTTTTAAATATTTAAAATTACGAGTAGAATCTAAATTTTAAGATAAAAATACATTTTTTATTATATTAATCTATATAATTTTAACTACTTTACAAATAAATGCCAAAAAAAATTACATGAATAGATTGATCTTAGGAAAAATTATGAGAATATGCCATTTTTTGGGAAATGGTTCTAGTTGGAAACGTTTTTCCCCTATTTTTTCAAACTCAGATTTTTTTAAATTAAAGTTATTGGTGGGTTAAGGTTTTTGGTATTTAAAATAAAGTTTAAGGTTTAGGGTTTTTTCATATTTTTAATTATTTATTTTGTAATAGTTTTTTAAGATGTTAAATAATAATTTATTTCAAAATTTAAAAACATTGTATTTACACCAATCGTATATTCTAATTAGAAAATTGAATTGGATTCATAATTGAAACTCGATCTACTCGGCAAGGATGAAATATTAGTTATTTATTGTTTTCACCTTCTCAATATTAGTTTGATCTGATTTTTTGATAAATTATTTATTCTCTAATCTATTATTTTCGAACAGTTAGGTTCAAAAAATATATCCCGGGAATCGTGGGATATATGATGGGTTTCTTGGAATAAGGCTGGGGTTGAAATTTACAAAAAGAAAACACTCTAAGTAATGCACTATCATTAGAAGCACTGAAAGAGCATCCATCTGGAATCGTTTTCAGCTGATACGATACTGAAAATGCTTCTAGTCGGACGCTCTTTCAGTGTTTTTGCTGACAATGCATCCTACTTGGAGTGTTTTCTCTCTACAATTTTCAACTCTTTACTAGACTTGGGGGAATTTTCTGAACCAATTGCAAATCACATCTGGTCTATAAAACCAACTTAATTCAACATCGAGTGGCAAAATCCATTTACGAATTAATTTAAAAGCATCGTATTTACACCAATTGTATATTTGAATTGGAAAATTGAATTGGATTAATAATTGAAACTCTTTCTACTCGGCAGGGATGAAATATTAGTTATTAATTTTTTTTGCCTTCTTAATATTAGTTTGATCCGATTTTTCAGTAATTTATTTATTCTCTTATCTATTATTTTCAAATAGTTAGGTTTAGAAAATATATCCCGAGAATCCCGAGATATATGACGAGTTTCCTAAAATAAGGTTGGGGTTGAAATTTATAGAGAGAAAACGTTCCAAGTAGGATGCAATGTCATCAGAAACACTGAATGTGCGTTCAGCTAGAAGCGTTTTTAGTTGACATTGTATTAAAAATGCTTCTAGTTGGATGCTCTTTTAGTTCTTTTACTGACAATGCGTTCTACTTGGAGCATTTTCTCTCTACAATTTTCAACTCCCCACTAGGCCTGGGGAATTTTCTGAACGAACAATGAGTCACCTCTGGTCTATAAAACCAACTTAATTCAGCATTGAATGGCATAATCCATTTACAAGCAAAGAAACATAGTAAGAAGATAAGAAGAGGAGAAGTTCACACATAAGGAATAAGTTGGAACAACCTATTTGTGTAAAGTAAGCATTGATTTTTTTTTTGTTAATAGATTTCTCTACATGATTTTTTTCGAACATGTAGAACAGGTTATCTGGATTTGAAAATGAGTGGACGAATTAATGCTATTATTTAATGCGACGATGAACTGTGCGACACCGAGAATGGTGTCATTTTTTTTATCAAAGAACACAACACGATTGGCTTTTAACCAGAACATAGAATTTTCAGAACTAGGTAAAAAATCGTCGGAACTAACCAGATGAGAATCGTCCCTTAAATATCGATTTTGTGCTTCGATTGACCTCGTCGAATATGAAACTTTCGAAATTAGAGGTGCGAGGGGGTTGGAGAAGATGGTGCAGGTGCATATTGGCAGTGGATCACCATTTCTTAAGTTATATGCAGAGTCTGCAAGGACAAATGAAGGCCCTCGATGGTTGACATATGTTCCAGTTCAAGAGGCCAGAATAGAAGAACAAGTCGAGATTTAAATGACACAATTGTGTGGTGGGTTCACCGCTCTATTAGAAAGTTCTCATTATGATATCCCAGAATCATCAATGAGAAGACATTAATTTGTTTTGGCCCCAAATTTCAACCACGACAACTAGAACACCGAATAGTCAGGGTTTGGTGGCAGGACTATTTAACGATTTTGATTTGAACTTTGGTCAGTCGATGTTCAACGCAAGGAACACTTATAGGGGAATGACATCAACTTCTAGTAGTTGGCAATCAACAAGTGGTTTTGGACATTCTGACAACTATACAAGAAAGGATGATGTACTTCCTATGACTTCCACTGATGAAGGGACATCCAATACGGCAGATGTCGGTGGAGTCAAGAATGAAGAGGGAATTGAATCCGATGTCAATCAAATCTGGGAGTGCAGTGTCAATGGTTTAGAAATTGCATTATGTTTTAAGCCAAAGACGGTTCCAACTGCACCAGAAAATAGAGGTTCAAATGGTGAAGGTCCTGACGATGATGCTGAAAAAGATCCACGGTTCATGATAGACTCACCTCTAGCCCATATGCATAATGTAGACCCATCAGTAGAGGATCGGTTGAAGTTCGCAGAACTACCACACAGAAGGTCGGGCCACGCAATTTATTCATTGGATTTGGGTGATTTAGAAGTAGGGAAAAAGTTTTCAACTAAAGATGGTTTTGTCGTTATAGTGAAGCGATACAATATCAAGAATAAGGTAAACTTTCACGTGGTTAAATCTCGATCTAACAAGTTTGAGGAATAGTGCTTAATGCGAGACAACAGATGTGCATGAAAAATCACGGCGTTTGTTAAGAAGAAGACGGGGTTGTGAACGATAAATAAATATACTGCTCCACATACATGTGTTGTTGTAGGTACTGCACTAATACCAGTTTAGTGTATGAAATAGTTGAATTGCTAATCTTAACATACTTGTGTTGTTGCAGGTATTTCACAGGATCATTCAAAATTGGATTTGGAGATGACCGCAGATATGATACTACCTATGGTCAAAGCGAGTCACAAACTTGTTGTGTCGCTTTTAATTGTAAATATTTGTAGCCAGTTTGATAATATGCCTTCATACCGCAAGGCGTAGATCGCAAAGCAGAAGGCATTGGAGAAGATGTATAGTAGGTGGGATGCGTCATACATTGAGATATAGAAGTAGTGTCGAATCTTGGAGACGTATGTCTCAAGTTGCATAACCGATTTGGAAACAAGGCCTGCGTACTACAACGATCAGTTGCTCCATGGATCCAAACATTTGTTCTGGACATTCAAGCAATGTTGATAGGCATTCCAATACTACAAGCCAGTTGTACAACTCGACAATACTTTTATGTATGGGAGATATACCTATTAATTGTTATTAGTTGTGGCACAAGACGACAATCAAAAATTTCTGTCAATTGCCTTTACAATCACACCTAAAGAGTCAGCAGATGATTGAGGTTTTTTCTATCAAGGTTGATGAGACATGTTTTTCCCAACTTGATATTTACGTTATCTCCGACCGGGGACTTGGAATACTAGTTGCAATTGAACGGCAGGGAAGCCTTTGGGACTGCACACACCATAGGTATTGTAAAAAGGCGTGTTGTGTCAAATTAGCATAGACAGTACAGCTCTACTGCTTAGCGAGCAATAGTGGTCAACATAGGTTTGTAATCGCCACTATTAATTATTCTTTGATATTTAACCGATGAGAAAATGTTGGGAATTATGGATAAACTATTATTCACTTTTGTTGACAAGGTACGAGCACGTCAAAAATCACTTCCGTGAAATATTGAGAAACTTACGGGCCATTAGCGATGACGAGGCAGACTACCTCTGTAACATACCCTTCAAACAGTGGACACAATCCTACAACGGGGTCTACAATGTGGGCATATGGCAACAAAATTTGGCAGAAAGCATTAATTTCATTTTAAAGGAAAAACGTCATTTACCAGTAACCTCGACTATCAAAGAGACATATTTCCATTTCGCTGAACTTTTTTCCAAAGCGAGCAATGAAATATATTAGGTAGATGTAGGGAGGCCATGTTTGGAGCGATGGTGTACTGAAAGAAATTAAAAAAGGCAACAGCATGAGCAAACTGTATGCATCTAGTGTCACTCGCACGAAGACTTATGGTTTTGGGTAACGGAGTTTGATAGACCCTACTAAGGGATTATCAGGGGCATACCATTTACACCTCAAAAACTGAACCTGTAACTGTAGGAGATTTGACACACTTCAATTTCCATACACTTATGCAATTACAGCATATAGCAGTGTACGTTTGGATCCCATGAGCTTTATGGACGAAGTCTACAAACTGGTAAACATGTACAACGTGTGGAGAAACGTATTCCCACCGTTCCTAAATGAATGTAGGTAGCTGCCTGTATCGAGCACTCCATTCAAGTTATTACCCGATGATCATTGCGTCACAAACCAAAAGGTCGATCGATGTCCACTCAGATACGTGAAAACATGGATATCCGAAAAAAGTTAAATCGATCGAGGTTATGCAGGTGGTGTAGGAACCCGAGGCACATAATGTCGTCATGCCACACCAAAAAGATGAAACAAGTACAACACATTATTAATAGATCTATTAAATTGTTCACTTGTTGTAATTTGCAAAAGCACATTTTTTTCATACAACACAAATCAATAAATTATAACAAAGGCCAACTTTAATGAAAAATTTATTTTTATTTTAAAAACCAAGGAAGTTTGACATCGATGCAATAAACACATTTGATATTTATAGAAATGTTAACATGATAAGTACAATATAAAGTAAATAAACTATTATCCCGTGTTAGAATGTGTGCCACATTGAGGTCGTCTACGGTTGCGAGATAGATTCCTTCTTGATTGAACCTCTAGCAGAGGTTGTGGTATAGGCCTCCCCTTTTCTTCACATTCCTCTGTAGTTGATTACAGTCAGTTGCTTCTCGATTTCCATCGTGCATCCTCCAGTCTAAGAATAGATGGTTGAGAAAATGATCCACCTTGATAGAACAATGATCTCAGAGGTGTTTGCGTCACCATCAACTTCAAGGTATAATTATATTATGTTTCGTACACCGATGGCATAACTACTAGACTCTCAGCCAGTGGTCAAAACATAGACGGGCTATACGTGGTTGTTGACATCATTGTTGTCAAAAATGTTGATGGCACCAGCATGTAATATATAGGGGACGGAGGTCCAAAAACAAAACTTGACATCGAAGCAGAAGCAGAAAAATGTAGTGGAATATATGGTGCTTGATAGGGTTCGCATACACACCAGAATAGGACGACACATATTAACCAGAGGGTAGTGTAGGTATCGGTGTCGGCTCTTGCATAGGTACAAACGATAGACTCGCCTTGCCAAACCTTGGATATGTTGGCAGCCGTTGTGGCCTCCTCGTATGTAGTTTCCCTCTCCTACCTTTTTCGTTCAGCAAGTATGGCTTACCAAGAAGCCTAAACCAAGGCATGTACTCCTGAGTGACAATGGCCTCAATATAAGGTAAAAACTCGTATTGATTATTCCACATGTTAATATATTCGGTATGGAATCTAATCCAATTCTCATCCGGCCTCCTCTGCAAGTCGATAGGAAGTTGATTATCAAGGCCAATGTGCTACTGATATCGATTGTCTAAATCGAAATTGTTGTAAAACCCTATTCGACTCATGCATCTCCACGGGAGTATAGACTACCAATGGCACCTTCACCTGCCAGATGTTGGGATTCACCAGGAATTCGGATGGGATGCATTCCTAAATTGTCGAATCCTAATATAGCATCCATTCAAACTATATTAAAATAATAAAAAAATTAGTTATATATACTATTAAGTCTCAAATCAAATAAGTTAATGTTATATAATTCAAATTTTAAAAAATACTTAACTCCGCTTTAGATCGTTGGTCTAACAGAAGTCGTATATCTCACAACTCTTTCAGTAGTCTCGTGTAACTCGGCCCATGATTCCACCTATTGAAATAATTTGTTAACAGAATAATTTATACTTTAAATTATTTTATTACGGTAAATAGATTATATAATGAATTTTACCTTGTTACGAAGGGAAACGTGTAAGGGTAGTTTTATTCGGGACATAAAAATAGCAACCGATACCGTACCCATGACTGCAGTGGTAGCATGCAACCACCAATTTTAATTTCTCATGGTTACGTCGCTCGACACATCTCTCAAAATAAGGTCGCTAACGCGGCGGACCCCAAAATTGAGTTCGCTCCTTTCTCTAAAGTTGATGAGTTTCAGTAACCACCTTAAATGGACGAGATTTCGCGACTTATCCGGTGTTAGGATACCCTTAATTATCATAAGGATGTAAGCCCGAGCTGTTGTTCTCTTTTAACTTCAGTTGAATCCTCATCAAGCTCACCCAAATTTTTTCTTAACCAAGCCATTTACATTCGACCTCCAAAAATTGTCTCCAGAACCAACCCCAAAAGTTCATTGCATATCACTTTCCAGTTAGCGTGAACAATCCCATCACTACGGACCCATCCATTGGTAACCCGAGCTATAACTAGACGTCCTCCAAAGTGATAGTACACTCATCGCATGGAAGATGGAAAGTGTATGTCTCGAGTCTCCACCATTCCACCAATGTGCTTACTAGTGTTGGGTCCAACTCACACCCCCTACCTACACGGGTCACATGCGAAAAATTGGTTTCTCTCAAGTATGGTTCGATCAAGGGTGATGGAAGAGCGGGTAGACTGCGAATGTTAGATTGCAAAATTCAATCTTCTACCTATTCAAGGAAAAAATATACAATATTAAAATATAAAAAGAAATATTCTTACTATTTGCAATTGATTGACGGTAATGTGGTTCTTATCATGACGAATTAGAGAATTTGCCATTGATACTTTCTAAAATAACTGAATAATTTATATGAGAAAAAATAATTTAAGAAAATATTAAGATAATTTAAATAAAAAAGAAATAAAATTTAGAGAGCAAAAAAAATTAATGAATTTAAGTGGGTTGACAGAAATTTGAGAGAGAATTAAGAATGTGAGAGAGAGTTGAGATTGAATTGGAAAAAAATGAAATTGGGGGGTTGATAGGAAAATAAATTTGACCGTTTGGGAGGGGTCCAATGGCTAATTAAATAGCCGTTGGAAAAGTAGTCATTATTTTTTATCATTGGGGGAAAAGCGCTTCCAACTAGAAGCGTTTTCAGGTGACTTGACAAAAAACACTTCCAGCTACAAGCATTTTCCAAGGAACATGCTAAAAACGCTTCCACCTGGAAGCACTTTCCTGCAAATCACCTAAAAACGCTTCCAGTTGGAAGAGTTTTTCAAAAAATGACCTATTCTAATAATTTTGTTTAAAATTGGCCTATTCACATAATTTTTTTTACATTTATTCGTAAATTAGTCTATAATTTTACTAGTTAAAATAATAATTATTTATATATTTTGTCAGTTTATATGATTACATTTTCCTACCCAACATTTTTAAAGATTAAATGTAGGGTGCTTTCTCTATTTTCCTAATACTATTTTTTTATAATTAAAAAATAATTAAACAAATGAAATCAATATTATCCATATTTTTGAGAATTAAATTAAAAACAAATGAGAAAATTTATAAGTAAATGTTACTAAATAAATTAATATTTGGATTTTGAAATTATACTACCCATTCATGAATACATTTAATTTATTTTTTAAAGGCATAATGCCAAAAATAGCCTCTAACGTTTGGTTGTTTGGTCACTTTGACCATTTATGTTTTTTTTTTTGGATCACTTTGGCCTTAACTATTTTCTTTTGGTCAAATTGGTTTGTTTTTAACAAACATACTAACGTGGTCGTTAGCTGACTAATAATCAACATTAACTGTTGATGTGGTGGTCTAAATGTAATTAAATCTTGACATGGCACTATTTCGTCTTATGTGCCACGTCAGTAAATGATTTTTAATACTGTTAAAATTATTTTAAAATTATCATCATCATCATTTCTTTCTTTCCATCATTCACCGTTTCAGTTTCTTCATTATCAATTTTTTGGGTTTGATAGTGAATAGATCTAGAGGGCAACTTAGGATAAAAAAGATGATTAAAGCTTAATTTAACTGCTGTATATATTTTTCTTGAATTGTTTTTGTGTCGGCTACTGTTTTGTGCTGTATTTTCCCAATTTGCTGTGTTTTTTTAACCTTTACCAAATTCCAAACCCTTAAAATTTGAATCTTCAAGTTGAGTTTCGGAGATGCTTGTGTTTAGATGCTGAAAGCAAATCTGGAAACAAAGAAAAAAAATTAGATTTTGAACTTTAAACTATGGCTGTTGGTAAGAAACCCTAGAACCCAAAAAGAAAGTGAGGAAGGAAATGAGATCTAACTTTGAAATTATGAAATCGAGCCTTGTAAGTAGCAAGTCCAGAGGTTGCGAACTAGGTGAGTTGAGAAATTTGGGTCAACGAGTTAAGGGAAAAGAGGGAGTGAAGGAAAACACGGATGAGGTTTAATAGATCTAGCCTTGTAAGCTACGATTGCTTGCTTATATGGGTGGATGTCATCGTTTTGGTAATGAAAATTTGAAGTTATATTAACGATTGTCTCAAAAGATTGGAGGGGGAAATATTGTTCAATTCAGAAGCAATGGTAGAGAGTGGCAAGATTGAGGATAGACATTGAACTAGTGGCGAGCAATGGTGTTAAATTATCAGACAGTTGGGTTGTTGATGCAGCAACAACAAAGCTATAAATTTGGATGATTGGAGATGGAGAAGTATACAACTTAAGGGATACATTTTGAGTTTGGATGAACAACATTTTTTTCCATTGCAGATTTGAATTATTATTTTAATTGGAGATGGATAAGTATGCAACTTAAGAAAATATATTGGAAATAGTTGATAAATTTCACCGGTGAAAATGAAAAGGAAAAGAGAAAGAGTTTATCAATTTTTCGAGGGGAATCGGGCAAAAGAAAGAAGAAAATGTCTCTTAAGAGAGTAAATCCCCAAAAGTTTCAGTTTGGATTCCCAAGAGATGATTTGTTTTTAATTTAATTTTGATTTTGATTTTGATTTTGTTGTTTAATGTTTGTTGTTTTTTGTTGTTTAATTTTTGTTGTTTTTCGTGAACATTTAATAAATAAAGTGGAATCCAACTATTTAACATAAAAAAATTATTTGCTGATGTGACATATACGACAAAATAGTATCACTTTAACATTTAATAATATTTGGACTGCCATGTTAACGGTGAATGTTGACCGTTAGTCAACTAACAGCCACATCAGTGTGTCTGTTAAAAATAGATCAATTTGACTAAAAAAAATATGTTAATGACTAAAGTGATCCAAAAAGAAAACATAAAGAGTCAAAGTGACCAAACAACTAAACGTTAGGAGCTATTTTTAATATTATACCTTGTTTTTTAAAACATACATGTGAAATGTTTTTCTATTAATAAGGACAGGATCCCCACATCACACAATTCACTGCAATTTTGTTTGATCCGTCTAATGTTTGAATTTTACATAAGAATTTTGGGTTTAGTGTTGTTTATAAACTATATTTAAGATTAGTGATTGTTAAATTAAATTCATAAAATAAAATCAATGTATAATAAAAATGAATTTATGAAGTTATTATAATTTTACGAAAAGTTTGAGACTAAAAATGTTAAAGGAAGTGAGCTTGTAAAAACAAATTTTTATAATAAGGGCAATATAGTAAAAATTGTTTGTAGGAAATTTACATTTTATCAACCAAACACTTAACTCTTACATTTCAGTCAAATGAATTAAAGTAATCTTACATTCTACCTCTAATTCGATAAACCAAGCGTACACACAGATGCTTAGTTGTTGAAAATTATAATATATGTTACTCATCATACCATGTGTTTGCTATGAGAGAAAACATTAGTGTAATTTATTAATGTACCATTTTATCCTTGATATCTGTATTTTTTTATGTTTATATTTTAAAAAGATATTTAAAAATAAAATATTATTATTTAAAAATATTTAATTTTATATAAATATTAAAAATAAAATAAAAATATTATTATTTAAAAATAATATATATAATTTATTAATCCTAGAAAATTTATATATTCTATATTAATATAAATATGAAAATATATAAACTAATATTAAAATGTATAGTTTTAATATTAATATAATAAAATAATAATATTTATATTTATATTTATATATTTTATAATTTTATTTTAAAATATATTAAATAATAAAATATTATTATTTAAAATAATAAAATATATAATTTTATATTTTATATTTTAAATCATTTAATTTAAATTTGAGTCGGGCCGACCTAGCCTACGGATAAAAAATCCTTACTCAAGTTTGGCCCAAGTTTAGTCAGGTTAACCAGATTGGACTAATTATCCAACTCATGGACAACTTTACTTATAACATGTGGTTGTTGGTGTAGAAAAAAATTGTTTATGAAAACGATTTTGTTGCACAATGAAATTTTTAAAAAAAAATCATAAATCATGAACCTTTGTTGTGTTCTATGATAATAAATTTTACCAAACATAATACTTGTGTTTTTGAGCTAGCAAGACTTTTTATTTTTGGCTTTCTATCAAACGATCTTTGCTATCTTTTAACTCTTGGTTGCTGAGTAGTGGACTTTTATCACGAACTGAATACAAAAGGAAAAGTGTAATTTTACAGTGAAAAAGGTCACTTTCTCTATGGGAAAACCAAAACCAAAATAAATACCTCAAGTATTTAAGAAAAATAAAATTTATTTGTAGCTAAATAAATTTTCCTAAATTTTAGTAGAGTAACCCTGTCTCAATAGTCTACTTTTCTATCGTTTCCATAGCCTCTATATATAGAGAAAAATCATAAGAGTTCTACTTGAATAAGAAGAGAGAAAAAATAATATTTTAATAGAAAGCTCAAAATCCCTCTAGGACTCTATATGGTGGACGACACATGCACATTGGGATATCTAGTGTGCTGCCCACCCTTATAGTAAATTGGCTAGTTAGACTTTTCATCTATTTGGTACAATTATATATGCACTTCAGTTCTAATTTAAATTAAAACAAACTCATATAATTATCCAACCTAATGACCAATTTTCCATTCTCCAAATATTATTTATTCATTTAATTAAAGATTAATTGTTTTAAATTAAATTATTTTCTCAACCCAATTCTAATTCTGTCAAAGTCATGACAAGTTTAGCGTATTAGATTCACTTTGACTAATTAATTTAGCTTTCACTTTGAACTCAATTATTTAATTACAATCAATTGTAATTAAATAATAATACAAAGAAATTAAATTAATTTCTAAGTCAATCTCTTGTTCCTTTAAAAAAATGTATTTACTGCGAAAAGTAATTCATGCAATCTATTTCTCTTTCGTCATTTTCATTCATTTAATGTGTCGATTCTAATTATAATCCTTGCAGTATTATGTTGAGCTAGCGAAAAGACCAATCAAACATATATAATTAGGGCTTAAATAACTTATAGTTAAGCTTCGAGTATTTGTCTATTAATTACAATATTATTTAGTCCTGGAGTTAATCTACTAAAAGTACCATGACTAAACTCCCCTATTATATACCATTACGAAAGTAACTTATATTTATGATTTGTCCGATGACCTTATTATCATTCGTGTGTTACTGTCAGAGGATATCCTTAATCTCTTTGGATTAAACTTTTTCATCCAATATGATTCTATTCTATCTCATGGTTACCATTGCATATTCCACGAAGAAAAGATTATTACTAACAAATACCCAACATATCAACTTTCGACTCTAGTACCAATAGATTTCAATATATCAAAGTATATGAGTTACATACACATAATTAGTCACTTATTTAGGATTGAGGTAAGTCACATTATAAATGTCACAAGCGAATAAATCTATAAAGAAATCTAGGATAAATTCAACTTGGGTCTTATTCGATGTAATGTCAACCTATATAATCACACATATATCTCTATCTTTTGGGAAGTCGTTTGCTCTAATACCTAAGATAATGTATTTCTTCAATTGGACTTAATAGACAAACATAATAATTCATTGAATCAATTGCTCATTTTGATTCCTCATACTGCAAACTATTTAAGTTACCTATTAATATAAGTTATCTTCCTACATCATAATACATCCTTATGGTGCAACTTATTATTAGTTAAACCTTAAGTAATCAGTGCGTTAATTTTTTTTACTTATTTTATTTCTCGTGCAAAAACCAATGAGAACAATTATACAAAAGACATTTTATTAATCAATTTGTTTGAAAAATTACAAGTATAATGACAAAATCACTGCACTAAGGACATAAAATCTTAAAAAGTTAGTAAGGATGAAACTGAAACAAAAATAATTAAAGTTAAATAAAATTTGAGTGATATTTAAAACATACTATGGCACAGTGAAAGCTATCACCCACCATAAGCAAAAAAAAAAAAGTCATCCAACTTAACTATTTATCAAGTCTAGCAAATGCCTTATTATTTAAAACTCATGTAATAAGTATATAATAAATGAATTATCACACTAAGAAACCAAATAGGTATTTCTCTTTCGTCTCATCATTAGGGGTGAGCAAAACTCGATTCTATTCGAAAAAATTGAAAAAAAATGACTTTTGAGTTAATTGAATCGAGTTATTCGAGTTTGGAGTTCGAATCGACTTGAATTTTACACTTCGAATAACTCGAATATGTAAATACCCTTTTGGTTTCTTTCAAGTTTGAAAATGAGCAAATTGGTCACTCTTTTAACAAAAATTACAAAATAATTCAAAATAATTTTCAAAAATTCAAAAAAAAACTTTTAAAATTCAAAATATTTATAAAAATTTTAAATTTTATGTTTTTTAAAAAATTCTAAAACTTTCAAAAAAAATCTAAAAATATATAAAGAAAGTTAAAAAATTCAAAATTTTCTAGAATAATAATTTTGAGGGACCTAAATAAGTTAATTAATGATTCAAGTTTATCATACTAAAATATTTTTTATTATTTTTCTTTGAAAAATATTTTAAATATATATGGTTTCAAATTTATGTGCTCTAATATGGAATTAGTTATACTTGTAACACCCCTTACTCGAGATCGTCGCTGGAGTAAAGCACGAGGCGTTACCAGACTTATCTTACCTTCCTTTCAGTACACTCTTTGAATTTTCTGTTGAACCATTTGGAATACTAAAGATACACGGGCACCTTTCATTTTTAAACTTACCATTGCCATGTCTTGACATGGTCTTACGTGGTATCCTTGTCTTATGAACTCACCATTGTCGTGCCTTGGCATGGTCTTACATGGGATCTTTGCCTTATCGTAGTTTATCAATGCCATGTCTAGATATGGTCTTACATGATTTCCTTGCCTTGTAAAACTTACCAATGCCATGCCTTGGCCTGGTCTTACTTGGTATCCTTAAACCCTAATGTCATGACATTTGTATCCTACACATTCCTAAGGTTCAACCCGGACTTTTAAGTATTATTTCTCCATCAATTCTTGCTTGAATCATCAAGGAATAAATTTACAAAATAAATATATAGATGCTTAAAAATAACATCATTAATTATAACAAATAAAATATTGCATTTATTTACCGCAAACTTACCTTGATACAGAATACGATCAAATATTTTGATTTAGTCCTCAACCTTTTTCTTTCCTCGGTCTAACCCCGAATTTCATTCTTCTTGATCTATAATAGCAAATTTAACTTATTTAATATTCACATATCAAAACAATCATTAACTCTAACTTTAGAAAAATTATGATTTTGCCCCTAAATTTTTACATATTTACACTTTTGCCCCAAGACTCGGAAATGAAACTTTATTCCTAATTCTTTTTTTATGAAATGCTGATCATTTATTTACCTACGGCAACATCAAATTCCCACTCTAACATGTACTTATGACCATTAGGTATTTTTACCGATTATGTAGTTTTACTCGTTTTCGCTTAAAATCGCTTAGCTCAAGTCGTTTAACATAATTTCAAGCTTCATATTCTACCATAAAACATCAAAATAAACACATTTCACCTATAGGTATTTTTCCAAATATGAACCCTAGGTTAAATTATTGCTAGAATAAGCTAAATCAAGTTACCGGGACTTCAAAAACGTAAAGAACATTAAAAACGGAGCTTGGAATCACTTACTATGAAGCTTGAAAGCTTGACAAAACCCTAGCTATGAAGAACCCTTGAAATTTTGGCCTAATGAAGAAGATGGGCACATTTTGCCATCTTTTTCCCCTTTTTAATCTTTAAATTACCAAATGACTAAAATACCCTTTTATTAAAACTTTAGTTATTTTTATCTATGTATGTCCATTTTTGTCCATGAAAACCTAATGGTCTAATTACCATTTAAGGACCTCTACTTCAATTATACTCTTCAATTTAATCCTTTAGCATCTAAAACTCATATTTATCATGTAAAACCCCTCGCCCATATCCGACGCCGGGACATGGTTCAAGGTGTTACCTAACTTAACTCAATCAACTATACAAAATCGGGCAGTAAAATTTTTGATAAATTTTAAAACTTTTACTTTCATTAGCAATTAGTTCCCTGAATCGGCTTACGAGGCCCAAAACATACATTCGAGATGATTTAGACTTAACTGAAAATTTAAGAAAAACTTGGTGAAATTCATGCTTTAGGGTTCCACACGCCCGTGTGACTCGGGACACGCCTACGTCCTCAGTCTGTATACGACACTGAATTTAGGGCACGGCCATGACACATGCCCGTGTGGCCTACCTGTGGGCAAAACTGACTTATAGACACGGCTATGGCACAGGCCCGTGTGGCCTAACCATGGACAATACTTATTTAAAAGTTTAAGTGTAGGGGGACACACGGCCATAACACACACCCATGGGGGTGAGCCATGTGTCACACACGATCTAAACACAAGCCCGTGTGTCTTGTTCGTGTGGACAAACTAGGCTATCTTCCAAGCCATTTTGTTACCCAATTTGCACAACCTACACAAGATCATTTCAATATGCTAATTCCATCCCAAAAGACATTAATTCATCCATAGAAGGAACATCATATACATTTGCCAAAATGAATAATAGCCATTATCTAGGCTTAATACAAAATGAAGGGCTTTTATCTTAAGCCAATATCCATAAACAATTCTCAATAATACAACTCCCTAGTCTAGCCTATACATGCCATAATCAAAAATATAAATCCAACTATACCAAGTATTACGGCTGATAGTGTGATCGATATCTCTGACTTCAAGGGATCCTCGAGCAAAATGGCAGTATTAAAAGAAAAGGGAAGGAAAGAGAGTAAGCATAAAGCTTAGTAAGTTGCATATAAATATATGTACAACAACAACTATACCAAACTCAGCTTCTCTTTTTGGAGGTAACCCAGGCAACTCTTCCGGAAAAACATCTATAAACTTACAAACCACTAGTACTGACTCAATCTTCGATTCGGACACTTGGGTATTCAGCACAAAAGCTAAATAAGCTTCATAACATTTTCTCAAATATTTTTTGGCGACCAAAAATGATATTACCACAGGCAGGTTATCTGACCGAACTTGAAGAACATCACCATCCTCATATCTTAACTGAATTACTTTTCTTCCATTGTCTACTACAACACCATGGGAGGTCAACCAATCCATCCCAAGAATTACATCGAATTCATTAAACAGCAATAACATCAAGTTGGCCAGAAAGCAATGGCCTTTAATCATCAAAGGACAACTTCTACATACTTGGTCCACTAATACATGCTTGCCTAACGGGTTAGACACTTTTATTACAAACTTAGTGGACTCTACTAATATGTTTATACGGGGCATCAAATCCGTACATTTATAGGAGTGGGTAGACCTTGGGTCAATCAAAGCAACAACACAAATGTCATGAATAGAAAAAGTACTCGTAATCACGTCAGGAGATTCTGCCTCCTCACGGGCACGGATAGCATACGTCCTCGCAGACGCTCTGCCCTCAGACCTCGCCACTACATCTCTAGTCTTGCCTCTACTGTTAGCTCCACTACCCGTATTTCTTTGGGGTCTGCCCCTCAAAGGAGCACTACTTGCCCTCATCTCTTGATTTTTCTCTTTGTCATTTATTTCGGGACAATCTCGGATGAAGTGGTCTAACGACCCACACTTGAAATAGCCCCTCTCATTTACTCGGCATTCACCCGGATGGCATCTCCCACATTGTAGACACTCCTGCCTTTTGGCCATATATTGCCGACACTAGCAACCGAAGTGGTCTGGGCTTCAGGTGTTATATTCTATAGATTTTTGTTCCTCCGGGAAAATCCCATTGAAGTGTTCGATCGAGTATTAATTTTCTTTCGACCTCTTGGAGGAGGACTAATGCGTCTTCCCCATCTGTCTTCTCTTTAAATCTCGCGACTCAATGGCCGCCTTCCTTCTCTCCTTTACCAGCTCTTCTGCTTTACATGCTCTCTCAACGTGCACCACAAATTCTCTTAACTCTAGGATGCCCACAAACACTCGAATGTCTTCATTGAGGCCATCCTCAAACCTCTTACACATAGTAGCTTCAGTGGATACGCATTCTCGCGCATATTTGCTGAGCTTCACAAACTCACGCTCATACTCCATCACAGTCTTACTACCTTGCTTCAACTCTAGAAATTCCTTCCTCTTCTGATCCACGAACCTCTGGCTAATATACTTTTTTCGAAACTCTTCTTGGAAAAATTCCCAAGTGATCCTCTCTCTCGGTACAACAGACACGGGATGTTCCACCACTAATAAGTCGAGTCTCTTAAGAGTGACACGGTACACTTCACGCACTCATCGGGTGTGCATGATAGCTTATCAAATACCCTCATGGTATTTTCTATCCAAAACTCCGCTCTCTCCGGTTCATCATCTACACTAGCCCGAAATTCCTCGGCCCCTTGCTTTCGGATAGTGTCTACCGAAGGCTTTTCTCTCCTAAACATGTCCACACCTTGTGGAGCCACTGGGGCATATTGAGAAATCGGAGGAGGTGGGTGAGGTGGAGTGTTCGGGTTCGCACGAACAAACTCTGTGTACCAAGCATCCATCATTTGGAGGTAGGCTTCCCTAGCTCCTCTGCCTTGGCCCATACTTACGGCGCTCACCCTCTATCGTGTGGTCCCTTCTGTGGGAGCTGGCACATTACTTTCCACGTCATCTGTTGTGGTTCCATCAGGATCCATTTACTATATAAGAAAAACACAATTTATAACTGTCAGGAATTGTCACACTATCAATATATATATATGGCATGTATGGCTAGACCCGTACTTTAGCTAGGTTAGTCCTAGAACCAACTAAACCATGCTCTGATACCACTAAATGTAACACCCCTCACCAATATCCGACACTGGGACATGGTTCGAGGTGTTACCTGACTTAACTCAATCAACTATACAAAACCAAGCGATAAAATTTTTGATAAATTTTAAAACTTTTACTTTCATAAGTAATTAGTTCCTTGAATGGGCTTACGAGGCCCAAAACACACATTCGAAACAATTTAGACTTAATTGAGAATTTAAGAAAAACTTGGTGAAATTCATGCTTTAGGGTTCCACACGCCCGTGTGACTCGGGACACGCTCACGTCCTCAGCCCGTGTGCAACACTGACTTTAGGGCACGGCCATGACACACGCCCGTGTGGCCTAACCGTGGACAATACTGATTTAAAAGTTTAAGTGCAGGGGGACACACGGCCATAACACACACCCATGGGGGTGAGCCATGTGTCACACACGGTCTGAACATAAGCCCGTGTGTCTTACCTGTGTGGACAAACTAGGCTATCTTCCAAGCCATTTTGTTACCCAATTTGCACAACCTACACAAGATCATTTCAATATGCTAATTCCATCCCAAAAGACATCAATTCATCCATAGAAGGAACATCATATGCATTTTCCAAAATGAATAATAGCCATTATCTAGGCTTAATACAAAATGAAGGGCTTTTATCTTAAGCCAATATACATAAACAATTCTCAATAATACAACTCCCTAGTCTAGCCTTATACATGCCATAATCAAAAATATAAATCCAACTATACCGAGTATTACAGCTGATAGTGTGATCGATTTCTCTGACTTTAAGGGATCCTCGAGCAAAATGGCAGTACTGAAAGAAAAGGGAAGGAAAGAGAGTAAGCATAAAGCTTAGTAAGTTGCATATAAATATATGTACAACAACAACTTCACCGTTTATCAATTATGCTCATAGCTCAAAGGTAAGTATAAGCTGGACTTACTCATTACCATCAACTCAAATCATATTTTCTAATCGAGCTCATTACTCATGCCTACCAAATAGGTACCTGTAACACTTACAACATTATCATACTTTCCTTATTAAATGTCTTCCTTAACTCTTAAAGTTGAACCTTTTGGAATACTACCGGATATTCTATAAGCCTCAAACATGGGTTAAGTTGCCGCTGCCATGTCCCAGACATGGTCTTACGCTGGTTATCTCTATCGAGGCCAATGCCATGTCCCAGATATGGTCTTACACTAGCTCTCGTCTATACGTGCTGATGCATGACCCAGACATGTCTTACACTAGCACGAAACTTAATCGATGCATGTCCTAGACACGTCTTACACTGGCTAACATCATCGAGGCCAATGCATGTCCCAGACATGTCTTACACTGGCACTCACCTCTACGCTGATGCCATGTCCCAGACGTGGTCTTACACGGGCTATCATGATACGGTTGATGCATGTCCCAAACATGTCTTACACTAGCCCTCATCTCAATACCGATGCCATGTCCCAGACATGGTCTTATACTGGCTCTCACGTAACCCCTTGTCATGGCATGAATATCCGGTTTGTTTCCTGGGGTTCTTACTGGATCTTTCGACTTTCTCAATCATAAATACATATACTTAGTTCCAATTCTAGAAATTTATGCTATATCAAATCAATAAAAATCAAATACATGCATTAATAATATAGTTGTATTATTTACATACAACTTACCTCGGTTTACAAAAAGTACTTGACTAGTCGGCTTAATCGGATTGCTTCGCTTTGTCCTAGTCTAGGCTTGATTTTGGCAAATCTTGATCTATAATAACAAAATACACTCATTCAGTCATTAAACACAATTAGGCTATCTAAAATTTACATCTTTGGTAAAATGACCATTTTGCCTTTAGACTTTAGCAAAATGACCATTTTACCCTCATGCTCAAAATTTGATTTTTATCAAATTTCTTCATATTTCAAGCCTAGCTAAACTCTTTTTACTACTAGAGCAACCCCAAATTCTCACTATTTCACACGCTTATTACTTAATTTGCAACTTATGCAAAATAGTCCCTTTAAGTGCTTTCATGCTAACACCCTTCATAAAAGTTGTTTACAACACAACTAGGACTCATATTCCTCCATAAAAAATCAGCATATACCACAAATACATCCATGGAAAAATCCTAAACTCTTGACCATTTTGTAATATATCACCCTCATTTGAAATCTCATGCTTCAAGGGTCTCAAAAGTGTAAAAATCTTGAAGAAAACTAATTAACATCACTTACTTATGAGTGCTTTAAGTTACTGCAGATTTTTGAGCTTTCAAACCTCAATATTTGAGGATAATTTCAGTGAAGAAAGAAGATGGAGAAGAAGAAAATGATAGCTAGGCTTTTAGGCATTATTTTATCACCAAATCATGACATCATCTACCTAATACTTTGACTATTTGTTTAAAATCCATCACATGGCCGACCAACACTATTAAAAATGGTGTAATTTCCCTTTAAAAGCCCTAAATTTTGATTTTCTATCTATTTAACACATTTGGGTACTAAAATGTAACTTTTGCCCTTTTTGCGATTTAGTTCTTTTTCGCAATCGGGCTTGAAAATATTAAAATTAACTCACCAAGTTTTTCATGCACTAATATAATCGTGCTATAACCTCATAAAAATAATAAAAAAAAAATTTCTATTTTTGGATTTGTGGTCTCGAGACCACTGTTCTGACTAGGCCCTAAATCGGGTTGTTACATATCGACTTTTGCAATTAAGCCCTAGTAGGTAAATTAAGCATGCTATCTATAAAATTTTCCATCAATACTCTAACAAATTCAGCTAATCACTTGGTAAATTATAAAAATTATTCGGAATAAAATTTTCTATCTCGAATTCGTGGTTTCACAACCACTGTTCCGTTTATGCCCTATTTTGGAATGTTACAATACTGTAAAAAGATTTTAATTTGACATGTTTAATTTTTTTAATTTAACTTGAACAATTTATATGGCATACCTTACCATATAGTCCATATATCCAATTCATACTTCTGATTTCATTGTTTACATTTTAAGGCAATATAGTGCACTCCAATTATGTAGCATCGAACCCCACCACAAGGACGTCCTTCATAATTCATTACTGAGAGTCTTTTTAGAACACACCACCAGAGCAGCCCATTTGGAGTGTACCATAAAAGTTCTTTTGGTAAGACTCGCCACAGAGGTCATTCCTTCATAATCCACCATAAAGGCTTTCATGTCAAAATTTTCCACATAGGTTATTTATTCATGGTTCACCACTAAGGCAGTTCTTAAGAGCATGCCACGAAAATGTTCCTTAAGGAGTTTGTTGCAAAGGCGTTCCTTTCATATTGTGCCACAAATACGTTCTTTTAATATTGCGTTACAAAGATGTTCTTTTCATATTGCGCCACAAAGGCACTCCTTTCATATTGCACCACAAAGGCATTCCTTATCTATCATGTTTTTGCGATATAGATTTGCCTAAACTCACATTATGTGAAGTTTGTCTATCATCGTCCTAGGACATGCAAGGAACCCTATTGGGTAATCACCATTCTTTAGGTCCTTTCAGAAGGTGCCATGACCATGGACTTTTCCTTTTAGAGATCGTGTTTAAAGTTTCGACAAATCTTTTTAGACTCTACTTGTAACACCCCGAACCCGAAACTGACACCGGAGTCGAACACGAGGTGTTAACTGACTTTAACCCCTTATAAAATTTATTTTCCAGACACTGCCCAATCTGTGTACTAGTCGTTTTAAAAATCATATCTTGAGTTTCGTAACTCGAAAATCAGTTTCGTAATTTTTCCCAGAAACTAGACTCATGTGCCCATCTATGTATTTTTTTCTAGAATTTTTGGTCGGGCCAATTAGTACAGTTTATTAGTCAAAGTCTCCCATGTTGCAGGGGTCGACTACACTGACCTTTGCCCATTACGACTTGGATATCTCCCTGCACGGGGCTTCAATACTGATGCCGTTTGTTTCTATGAAAACTAGACTCAGAGAGGAACCTGTACATATATAATACGACCCATAATTATCTCTGGTTAATTTATAATGAATTTCCAAAGTCGGAGCAGGGAATCCAGAAACCGTTCTGGCCCTGTCCCACAAAAATCTGATTATCTCTTAATATACTGCCCATATGATCTTATCGTTACTTCCTCATGAAAACAGACTCATCGAGCTTCGATTACATAATTTATTCATCAATTAATTCCACTCCTACTATTTTTAGTGATTTTTCAATCTCATGACACTGCTGCTGCCAGCATCTGTTACGAAAGTAACTAGGTCCATTTCATGCCTACCCTTGATCCAACTCAATCGAACATTCGTGCCATTTTTGCATGGCTTAAAGTTTACATGCCAAAGTTCAAACACAATGTAATAGCTTATACATGCCAAAATGTTCTTCTAAGCCAACTAAGAAGAAAGTACCAAAACTTGCTATCCGGTGTGATGACTTCGATGACGGCCTGACCCCGCAAAAATAGATGAGTCCAAGCAACCTATAATGGGTGACAAGGAAACACCGAGTGAGTTTATAACTCAGTAAGTCATAAGCAATGCACTACCATCCATCAATAACATTATCACAAGAGGAAACAAAATGGAACGAGACAATTTACTCCATCCATACCGAACCATACCATAGTTCCTCCAACCTATCGATTCAGTTTCATATCAATTCATGCATTCACATTCCATATACTCATCAATAGGACATTGAGGCATTTTCATAAATCAATTTATTTTCGTTACAATCAAACGACTAAACCGGCCTTTCACCCATCCTACGATAAATTTTATGTACGTGACTTCAAGTATATTTGTCACATAGGTTCAAACTTACCGAGCTCAACACCAAGTATAAGCATAGCACCTATTAGCCATGTACTCAAGACACTTACCCGATCCGCTGTCCGCGATCGACTCAATAGTGTCGCACACATAGTGTCCATAATGATTCACGAATGTATATTGAGTCTGCACACTCAGTGCTATATAATCAACTCGCACACTTAGTGCTACGTAATCAAATCGCACACTTAGTGCTACATAGTCAAACTCGCACACTTAGTGCCGCATGGTCAATTCGCACACTTAGTGCATCATATTCATTTCGCACACTTAGTGCAACATAGTCAAATCGCACACTTAGTGCTGTACAATTTAATCCCGCGCACTTAGCGCCAATCTCATGGTCATAAATGGTTATACCCGCACGTTTAGTGCCGGGATCAACAACTCAGTACATCTTACCTCTTTTCTTTTCATTCAACAATTTCATCATCACATACGTACATGCATATATATATATGTATATTTATTCATTCCATTCAGCATCAATACATAAACATTATGACCATTTGAAATAATACCAACTACATGCTTAATGACTTACTTTATGTTGGGTAAAATAATTTCGAGTCGGCTACTCGATGACCTTCGATTTCCCCTTGTTGGACGCCTCTCCTTTAGGTTCTTGAGCTTAAATAAATAAATCAACTAGTTTAATTACCTTGCTAGTTATTTATAAAAATACACATATCATCCCAACTCGACACAAGAGTCAAATTCATCACTCAAACATTCACACCAATCTATTTGAATATTTTGGCCGAAACACTCAATTGGCTATCATAGCCTTAATATTTCAATATAAACATGTATACATCAAAGGCAATTTAAAACACTTAACCCTTATACTCAATAATGAAACCAAACCGTATACCTAATTATTAAACACATCACTTCCAAATGCATGTATTAACTAACATATATCCAATCCACATGCCAAGTTACCATGAATAAATTAAACTTATATATATATAACCTTTCATACCCTTGTATCTAATGTCATAAGAATAGCCGAATGTCCAAATTAACCAAGCTTAAAGATTTAACCTTCAACACTTTAATATTCCACAACCTATTCTTCAAGGCTTCAAATATAAAGTGATTAACATTTATACTCTTATGCCGAATTAGCTAACACTTTTAATCCATAGCCGAATGTCATTAAACCTAAACCACCATGAAAATTTTACTTATCACCTCATACCTTATTATCAAATTGAACTAATTATGCTTATAAAAATGATATCAAACCGAAACCTTTTGATAATTAAGCCTCTAATTATTTATTTCAATTACCCAAACGAAATTTTCTCACATTTAACACTTATTTACCAACCAATTGTTGAAGACAAACAAAATCTCATTTCCTCCCTTGACAACCACAACCGAAAGCTCAAATCAACCTACTTGGCCAAACATCAAACCTCCTAACAATCAAAACTTAAGCCATGGAATGATTAGAACTTGAACTAACCATCTTTTTTATACAAAATTTTCCAAGGGTTTCAAGGTACTTACCTCTTCTTAATCCTCATCCAAACCGAACATAAGCAAGAGAACTCTTTCTTCTTCCTTTGATTTTTCGGTCAAGAAGAGCAAAGAGGATGAAGCCTTTTTTTTTCTTCTAGTTTCGGCAAAATGGGGGAGCAAGGATGAAACAACTTTGGTTTCTCCTCCCACTCCCCTCATATTTTATTGTTCTTAACACAACATGTTGTCATAAACTTTTTATAATATGTTTTACCCATCACCATTTGCCTATCCACTTTGTCATGGCCAGCCACTACTATTTAGGGAGGGGAATTTGACATGCAAGTCCCCTTCTTCTTCCACATGCACTAATAGGTCCTCATGCATTGACCTATCACATTTTAAAATTTTCTCATATAAGTCCTATTGACTAAATTCACATGCAATCGACTAAATCGAAGCTTGAAATTTTCACACATTCATGATTACATATTCTAGACAATAAACATCACATTCGAACCTTTCGGTGACTCGGTTTAGCGGTCCCGAAACCACTTCCCGACTAGGGTCAATTTTGGGCTGTCACACTACTATAATGAATATACACAGACTCACTTGACCAACTCTTCATGCATTGACACCATTTAAGACTTCACATTTTGATCTATTAACAACACCCAACAACTCACATCTCATCACTTATATTTCATTTGTGCTCATAAAATTATACTTCACCATTAGAATACTTATCACATACTTAACTTGTCAAATTCCCTGCAGACTATACATGTAAGACCCACCAAACATTTATATAATAGTATAACCTTCATATTATACTTTTCTGATGTCAATTTCATAGTTTATTCGATTTCCACATAAATATCTAGTATAAGCGGTATACAAGTAGGAGTCAGATTAGGGACTCACCTGACAACCATGAACATCAGCTTGAACTCCAGATACAACAAGGAACTACAGTAACCACTGCTTGTAAATTAGAAGAACACAATTGAAACTTATTCGTAACATTTCCCATCATTACAAACCTAGATTATAACACCCTTTTACCCGTATCTGACACTGAGACAGGGTTGAGGCATTACCAGACTCAAACATAAACATTCATACAAAACCACTCATAAACATGCATCTCATCCCTTATACGGGCCCACAAGGCCCAAAACATACATTGGGTGTGGTTCGGGACTGAACCGAGAACTTTTAGAACTTATGTGACACTTAAAAAAATTTCTTGTTTTGGAGGGTCACACACCTGTATGGGTAGGCCGTATGGTCACACACGCCCGTGTGGCTTGGGACATGCCCGTGTCCTCAGCCCATGTAACTCTCTGTTTATGACATCATCAACTTAATAGGGTCACACGGCCAAGTCACACGTTCGTGCGCTTAGGCCGTGTAGCGAATTAAATTCCAAAAATCAGGTGCAGACTTCCCACGGCCTGGGCACTCGCCCATGTCCTGAGGCCGTGTCCTTCACACGGCTGAGACACACAGCCGTATCTCTGTCTGTGTGTTCACTACTAGGCATTCTATTTTACCTAATTAGGGTGCAAGGGACACACAGCCTGATCATACGCCCATGAGGTAGACACACGGTCTAGACACACGCCCGTGTGCCTACCCGTATGGAAAACTTTGAGGCTATTTTCCAAGCCTTTTGTCACCCTCAATAACACATGCACACTTACACATCTCAACGACATCCTACATAGCATAAATGTGCACTTACACATTCATAAACATGGCTCATGCATATCAACTTCTTATCAATTTATACCTACTCAGGACTTCATATTTTATTTAGACCAAGCTTACCAAATCACATGTAATATGAAATATCAATTTACTTCCATTTCATACATTCATGTCTTAGTTGTTATTATACCATTTACTCATATTTCCATCATCAAACATCCATGATCATATCCACAATTCATCCATGCCAAATGAATTTAACCACAACATAAGTGACCATAGCACATGTATGCTTGTATGTATAGGATTACATCCCCATAATTAATATGGGCCATATCTCATGGCCATATACAAAATGAATCATCAAATCATTATAAGCCAACACATTTGGCTACACAAATATGACATATAACAAAAAGACCAAGTCCCTATATATGTCATACTTAAAACACTTGGATTTAAGATTAGTTTGATAGTATGAATCGAGCTCCGACGTCCTTCAATCCCCGAGCTAGCTTAGTGATACTATAAGAAAATGGAAAAAAAAGGGGAGTAAGCACAAAGCTTAGTAAGTTTGCATGTAAATAATTAACAACATTAACCATGCATTATTATACATATAACACAATAATATTTATCACAATGTCATCCAATATCATAGGTACATTTTAAGTCATGCCTTTTACATAATGTACAATAAAATTCATTATCATAATTCATTCATTCACTTCTTTCTAGGTCTCATCGATTCATAATCTTAATATTTATGAGCTTTGTGTACGTACCTGTACCCTTTCAACATGATCATACCATGTCATCTCTTTGACATAATCGTTGGATTACCCGTTGAACCACTTGGAATACTAAAGGATACTCGAAACTCTCATACACATGGTAGGATACCAATGCCATATCCCAGATATGGTCCTACATGGGATCACATATCAATCCCAATGCCATGTCCCAGACATAGTCTTACATGGGATCGTAAATCGATGCCAATGCCATGTCCCAGACATGGTCTTACATAGGATCACATATAGATGCCAATAGCCCAACTATGGTCTTACATGAAATTACATATCGATGCCAAAGCCATGTCCCAGATATGGTCTTACATGGGATCGCACATAACCCTAATGTCATGACATTTGTATCCTAACTATTCCTACCGTTCAACTAGGGTTTTGAGATATCAAACTTCGTCGAATCGTCACCAAGTCATCATTAATTAAATCCACAAAGGCAATTACACAATTCATGCAATATTAAAGCATTAAAAACATAATAATGTAATGTTATATTATTTACACATGAACTTACCTCGGTACCAAAATATGGCTAACTGTTCGATTTAGTCCACAACCTTGTTCTTTCCTCGGTTTAGGTTCAGACTCCGTTTTTCTTGATCTATAATAGAAAATTTCACTTATTTAATTATCAAATTGTTCAAATCAATCCATAAATCATACTTTGGAAAAATTACAATTTTGCCCCATTAACTTTCACATATTTACAAATTAGCCCCTAAGCTCGTAAGATGAATTGTGTTCATTTTCTTTATTGCCCAAGCCTAGTTGAACTTATAACATGCCCATAACAGCCCAAATTTTTCATTAAATCATACAACTTACTACTCATTTTACAAACTTTACAAATAAGTCCTTTTTTAGCCATTTTCACTAGAAATCACTTGGTAAAAGATGTTAAACACATATCAAAATTCCATAATCTACCATGAAATATCAAAATACATGCATTTCATACATGGGTAAAATTTCAAACATGAATCCTACTTCAAAATATGGCTAGAAATAGGTAAATCGGGTAACGAGGGTTTCAAAAATGTAAAGAGCATTAAAACAGGCTAGGATGCACTTACTATTGAGCTTGAAAGTTGAAGAAACCCTAGATATGGAACCCTTATAATTTTTGACACACATGAAGAAGATGGACATCAATTTTGACTTATTTTTCCCTTTTTATTCTTTTATTAACTAAATGACAAAAATGCCCATAAAGCCTTTCTTTCAAATTTTTTCTATTCATGCCCATTTTTGTCCATAAATATAGAAATTGGGAAATTTTCTATTTAAGGACCTCTAATTTGCAACTTCATACTCAAAGCTTCTAGAACTCAAAGTTTGCAACTTTTGCAATTTAGTCCTAAATGTTAAATTGGACACTTTATCAATAGAATTTCTTCATAAAATTTTCACACAAATATGAAATCATATCATAGACCTCATAAGAATCATAAAAAAATTATTTCTACTATGAATTTGTGGTCTCGAAACTACTATTCCGACTATGCCCTAATTCGGGATGTTACACAGATAACTCTTACACTAAGCCTTAATTCTTCATCTTACTATTCATGCACTCTTATGGACCTACTCTTTCATAGCACAACATGCAGAGTCATAAAACTTACCTGACATAGAGCAATCACTAATAAAATTTGTATCTCAACTTCAGCTTAAAGAAATTCTTCGGTTCCTCAAGCCTTATATAACCTTGCCTTAGAAGAAGGAAGAAGAGAACTCTCATTTCCCAAAGAAGGAAGAAGAGAACTCTCATTTCCCAAACTTGAATATATATTATTGTAATCTAAGTCATTATTGGAACTTGAAAAATGTCACATCATTACTGAATTGTCTTATCAAAAGTCTACAACTCCGAGAAACCTAATTGAGTATTCCTTTATCTTTTAACTATTTTGGTTCACATTCAATTGGTTCCTAACCAACTTACCTTGCAACTTAACTTGCACAGTACTACAGTTAATCGGGCGCATCATACCCCTGGTATGAACTCAAACCCTCTATACCATTTTACTTGATCGCGGGTCTTATTGCAACTAATATGGCCACCTGACAAAGAATCTTTATTAACTTATCCACATAATTGTACACACCCACTCTATACACCGAAAGATACACTTGGCCGAAGCCTACTCCGCCAATCATACTACCTTTGGACTATGTGTCAAACCTTGTACCCGCCAGAACCAGAGTGTTACAATAAAGACGTAACCTTTGTATATTCGAAAGAAGTACCTATTACCCGTGTATGTGCTTCTCCTTGAATCACGATGAGGTGATGGCTCAAAGATTTAAAGAGTGTAAGTAAAGTATCAAAGACAATGAAGAGAAGGAAATAGTCTTAGAGTAAGGTACAATAACAGACAAGTATAAGAGAATAAAATTTGAAGAAGTATTCTCTAGAGACAAAGTTAAAGGTTAAGAACGATGAGTTTGTCAAACTAAAATATCAGTTTCTACATACAAATATGACCCAGGAAAAAGATGTTACCCTCACGAAGTTCTTATGAACTTATATGTGTGTTATGCTGTAAGCATGATGTTGTGGGTCTGCGCCAAGAGAAACAATGTCAGGACTACGCCAAGAAGCAGCGTATCGAGTTATTATGCATACAAAGCAAGTTGTTGATGATTTTGAAGCTTGCTATGTTACCTAGAATTTCGTACTTTTAGGGACAATTGTAATAGAGTAGGATGTTAGATTTGGTAATTTTGCAACTTAGTTGCCATGTATTGCAAATGTATTGACTTTAGTAATTTAGTTGAAAAGTTGTAATTAAGGGCATTGTAATTTGATTGAAATTTGTATAAGTAGACTAAGTTATTGTTCGTATTTATGTGGTAACACTCAAGATCCGAGTTTGGTTAATCGAATCGGGTTGAGGGCGTTATAATTTCACTTGATTCGATTCGACTCAACTCAAATTTCATTTCACTCGACTTGATTCGAAAAAATTTCAAATCGAGTTAGGATGATAAAATAAGACTTGTCAACTGAATTTACTTGAAAAGTTTTTACTCGATTCAACTCGATTCGGTCAAATGCTCACACCTACTTACTGTAAATTACTCCACATTTTTCACCTTTTATCTTGAATAACTACTCACAAACCCCTCATATCCCTCTATCCAGTTGATAAATTCCTTTTATTATATAAAAATATTACAAAATTAATTTTATAATTAAATAAAAGTTTGGTCTGAAAATCCAAATGGAGACAATCTTCTTCTTTTAGAAAAAAAAATCTAGTTTTCTTTTGAAATTGTAACATATAATCATATTAAAATTTTTACCATAATTTTTACCAAAAAAAAAATATTTTCATAATCAATCATTATAAATATTGAATTGACTTGTACCTCAAATTAATTTACTCACATATCAATGGGATATCATAATATATGATTTAAGAAATTTAAATGTTTGAGATCTGTGTAAAAATTATAGGGTGAAAAAAAGATATCTAAATAAAATGACAATTTCGAAAATTCAAAGGTTACCCCCATATTTTGGTTGAATAGTAGGTTTTCAAACCATATAAACAACTTTTTTAAAATAAAAATTGTTTAAATTCTTATTTTGACCACAAAAATCAATTTTAATGGAATTAGGAAAGTGCCAACAATGAAAAGGACCTTATCGTCTAATTAAAAAAATTACTAAGACCATCAAAGTTGGTTAGAAGAGTAGAAGCAAATAGAAATGTGGAAATTTTTATTTGGCCCACAAAGACCAGGTGTGGAGAGCTTTGTTTAGCTTCTACCAAACTTAAAACGGAAACACATACTAGTTCCTATTTATTTATTCATTAAATAACATTCTAAATCTAATCCAAAAAACACCAAGGGTAAAGTGGTCATTTCAGTCAGATTTTTCTCTTCTTTTTTCTCTTTATTGTAAAGCCTTTTAGTATAGTAGTGCAAAGTTGGATAGAGTATTATAGTCCAAAACAATTAATTTCGCCACAAGAAAATAAAAGCTTTTCTCAAAAAGGACAGTAATAATAATAAAACTATTCAAACTCTAACGTCCCTCTCCCAGCAAAACAAACAAAAGCGATGAAAGTGATAATAATGAGGTGCGTCATAAATAATAAAAAAGCAGGTGCTTTTTGTGCTATTACCGGACCACGTGTTAGGAAATTAATGAACCTGATTAGGTGCAGAAGCATACCTCTGGGTGATCTCAGCTGCAGCTGATTGTTAATGCTACGTGTCCATTCCATGCCGACGCGGCCATCCAAGTCACGACAAGGTCGTAGTTTCTGGCGATAAAGTCCAATTGACCCACGTTGACTTCTCCATATTCTATTTTTATTCTACTTTAGTTATTAGTAGGTATGAACAAAATTTAATTTGATTAAAAAAGAAATTAATTTTAAAAAATAAAAAATATTAACTTTTAAATTATTCAAATCAACTCAAATAAATAATTAAAATAAAATTTTGTAATTCTAACTCAAAATAATTTAACTAAAAAATTGATGTAAACACTTTTTCGTTCTTATCAATTTTTAAAATGAACAAATTAATCTCTCAATAAAAATTATAAAAAATTTCAAATATTCATAAAATTTTCAAATTTTACATTTTTAAAAAATTATAAAAAATTTAAATTCAAGTAACATACTAAAATATCTTTTTTTTTATTATTCTACTGTAAATTTTTTTAAATATATATAATTTTAAATTTACAAGATAACAAAAAATTAATTATACTGTAATAATATTTTAATTTGAAATATTTAATTTTTAATTTAATTCAAAAAATTTCACTTTATTCAATGACTTTAAATTTCATTTCACTTTATTCAACTTAACACTTACTCCTAACACCCCCAGCTCAAATCAAACATTTTCTTGTATTCACACTTTAAATATAGATCCTAAAAGCTCAAAGAAAAGTAGAAGTAACGGAAAAAAAGCTTTTTCTATCAGAATGAAGCTTCTAAGCAATAACAGGATTTTGACTAAAGTAAGGTCTGAAACAAATATAAGATACACCAATGGCTCCTAACCCCTCAACATAACCTTGTCATGGTTTAAACAAAAACTTGTGCTTGTTAAAGCCAGCCAGCCTCAATAATCAATCACAAAAGCAAAAGCAAAAGCCTGGAGTTGTATGCTTTGTATACCCCTAGCCTACCCAAACTATCTACAGTTAGCCTAACATGTATTTACTGAAATGGGTGATCCCCTCAACAGAAGAACATTGTACTTGCCACATTCTTTTTCAGCCTCGGAAGGTCTGGCACAAGGATACTTCCTGTGGATGTTACGTTTCCTGAAGATGTTTCTGAATGTTCATCCAGCTTCAAAAATTGGCCCATCTGATATGCCGCAAGGTGAGCGTAACAAATAGGAGCCACTGGATATGAAATACAACCCAGGTTTATGAAATATTAATGAGACTGATACAAATGACTTGCTAAACATGAACAGGGTGTAGGATAAGGGGAAAATTTACCTATTGAGACTGCTGCCGTGCTCCTTTGGTATCTGCATTTGGCAAAATGTAATTGATTAAAAATGCCTGCTACTTCCTACGATGTTAGAGATGGCAGATGGAGCTTATTCACAACTTACACATAGGAAAGACAGTGGATAAGATTCTGCAGGTCATTAGGAGAGAAACCTATCTCATCAAGCAAGACATGATAATGAGCTGGCCTAGATGTTCCCTGTTAGATTTGAAACAATGCAACGGAGGATCTTATTCACATGTATGCATATATTATTCAGAAGCAAAAACCAACACGGCTGCTACATAATGTCTCAAGATTGAACAGAGAATTTTGATAGTAACAGTAAATCACTTACAATCATCCCTGCATGAGCACACATGTAGAAATCATAGTTTCTCGGATGCACTATTTTTGTGTCCACTATTGTCCCTGCAGAGGAAAGCGAGAGAGTGAACCAACAAAGTAATAAACTAGAGGAAAATGAAATATCAGAAGCAAACCTGGTGGAACATTTTCAGGGGCATTAGCTTGGAATAATTTTGTATGATGATTCTTCTGAGCAACAACTACTGTGAACTTGGGAACATCAGACTCGCCCAGAAACTGATATGACTGCGTAAAGGATGTTTAACTATCTAAGAATTGACTATTATCAAGAGAATATGAGGCCCTCAACTAACCCTTCGCAGGATCTTGTAACACAATTAATATGCTGCCCCATAGCCCTTACTCAGGGAGATGATGGTTATATTGTGATGAAAAAGATAAACCGTAGTCCGGAATGTACCTTGATGATTTGCTCCAGCTCAATGTTTAATACTTGGTTAAACTGTGATTCACTTACTCCATCCCTAAGAAAATCGTCAAAACTAATTATTTAAGTGATGAATTAAATTGTTCAACCAACCATTTGTAAAGAGTGTATGATTGGTTCATACAAGAAAACAGAAATAATTACTTCCATTTTTTCTTTCACATCTTAAAAAGCAAATTGCTGACCACTGAACAAGCTCAGAAAACCAGTGAGGGGAAATATTTAAATTCCAACCAACTCCTATTAGAGCCATAATGTAATAAAATATACAGAAATCCAAAAACACAAGTGTACATACCTGAAGACGATAATTTGTTTTGGTTTGCGATTACCACTCGTTTTATAGAAATCAACAAGCAGTTCCCTTGCAACACAAAAAACATACTCAAATTTTCATATGAATAAATCTCAAATCATATCCAGCATTTTAATTTTACAGCACCAAAAGAGCCAAGGTTACAAGCAATCTTGTTGGTATCAACTCAACATATCATAATAGAAGTTATGCACGTGTCAGTGGCACATCAAACAACATAACAAATGAAAAATGCATTTTAATGCATTGTAAGACTACCCATTCTGGCATTCAAAATTAAATAAAAGTACATAAGAAATAACTTCAGATATGGGGCAAAAAATGTTGATTTCACTGACTGAAATATTCTTCTGGATCTTGTTTGGGACAGAACAAGAACAGAAGTCTTTGAAATCATGTGAAAAACAATATTATAATATTATACCATGAAATTATACTTAAATAATCAATTTCAAAGCCCTTAAAGGAAACAGAGCAATCAGCACACATGGAGTTCTGGATATAGTTTTATTAAACTACCTGATAATACCATCATCAACCTTTCCATCTGGTGATGGCTTATATAAAGCTTCAATCATCTCCATCTTTGGAGATTGTGTTCTCACAGATGCTCTGTACCTTGAAATCAAAGGCCAATGAAGCGAACCAACAACCTGATATATACAGTAGGTTTAAACAGTTGGATGTATCCTCACAAAATTAGGGGAATCATTATAATGCGTTCAAAAATTCAGAAATTACTGCAGCTATTGATGGGACATCTGATCGACCAGGGGACCCATGAGAGACATCCATTCCCAAAATCAATGTAGGAGTATCCTTCAGCAATGGGAGGATTGAAGGTTTCTCTATTTCCAATAAAGAGTTGATTCCTCCAAGCTATACAGAAGAAAGACAAGGTAATATCATAGTACATCTGAGGTGTAGATCAACAAAAAAGTTAAAAACAATTCTTTTTTTTTTTTTCAGGGAAAATGCATTGCTTTAAGATTTTACCTTTGAATTGATTTTAAGGAGGACATTTGTGAGGTATTGGTCATTAATTTTTCCAGGGCTAATGCATTGTGTGGCAATTCCCATATCGCAAAGACATTTTTTCTTCCAAGGTCCTTGATAGAGCATGGAAAATGTCAGTTGACTAACCAAATAAGAAAAGAAATCAACAGGAAAAGCCATACCATATATATCAGAGTTTTTTCTCACTGGCAAGACACATAGAATGAACTCAGGGGGGCCAGGAAGCTTTGCTATAATCTGATCAAACATTGCTTCCACTCTAGCGGCAGGGCCAGCTTTAGCAGCTTGATGTCGTTCCTCCTCAATCAATGTGTGTGGACGTTCCATTTCCTTCATGTATGAATACATTTGTATAAGAAGACAGTTATACTAATAAGTCATATAGCACCATGACAGCCAAAATGTGGAATAACCTACAATGCCCTTGTTTCTTGCACAACTGATTAAATCCCTTGAAATTTGACTGAGATCACAGCGAGCAGAGAAGTTGACAGCAATCCAACGTTCAATTTTCTTTGGATCCAGAAATCTCTGCAAAGGGATGGAATGAATATATATGTGAAAATAAACTGTTGTATCAAATGCTATAAGATGGAAACTAGATAAGAGACAAACTCTGAAGCAAAGAGCTGCAATCAATTAAGATTGGGACCAACACAGTATAATATAACATAAAAGATTGGGATGAACAGAAACCCTCTATGACCACTACCTTGTTGTTATAGTTCCATCTACCATTTCGAGGGATGCAATCCTCATGATTCCCAACCTTCAACTGTTAATGACAATAGAGATGTGTTACGATGAACCCACTAAACAGTTAAATTGAGGTAAAGCTCTCTAGCTCTCTCTTTCTCTTGACAAAGAGGCAACAACACATACCCTTGGAGTCTCCAGGATCCGACCCTCAACTTCTGTCAATTGCCTACCTATTGAAATTTCACATGCAGAAAGTACAAGGTTCTCATTGAATTTGTTGTTTTTCAAAGCCTGCCAGGTTAAAGAAGCAAAAAATTCTAGTAGTCAAGACAAAATAACAAATATGGTTATAGCCATAAGGACAAAGAAACATACATCAGTCAGAATTTGAATTCTTTCCCGAGGCTTTTGCCTGGATCTTTCAACCAGGGTTGCCCTTTGATTTGTAGTTAACGCTTTTGTGTACCGTTGAAGTGAAACAAGTGAACAGAGCTAGAACACCATAAAATTAAATGTTAGGATAGACATGTCTGATAACAATGTATTGTGTAATGAACGCTATGCTTATGAAGAATAAAAAAATTGACTGACCTCTAGGGGTAAATAGTTAGGACGTTTTGGTTTACCAACATCAAGGCATGGCATGTCTGCAGAATATGTGAGTTCAATTCCACAGTGTTTGGTGAAATACTCATACACTGTGATCTCAACAGTCCGGACTTCACCACAACCACCATTTTTAACTTTCATTGGGAAGCTAGAAGAAATTAGAGACAAATACAACCAGAATTAAAATTCTTTCTGGAGAAAGAACTCAAATAGAAGTTATAAAAGGAAAAATCCCCAGCAAATGAGCACATACTACAGCTCACAACAGGGCTTCTCACTTAGACCAGTGATTTTGAATTCCATGTTACTGTGTATTGTTTTAATCCTCATATTCTTCAACATTCGTCTGGCCTGTAGAATTTATAAGTTTAGTTTTCAGGACATAAAGTAATTAAGATTTTTGGTTTTTGAGTTCCTTACTTTCAGCCAGAAATGTTCATCATTTAGATTCAGGTTCTGTTTTAGAAACTCAAATACTGGTCCAGGCCTTAAAATCATTGTTGTAGATACATCTGCAACAAAGGTTTAAAGAGAAAACATGATGAAAAGAATAAAAAAGTTTTAGGATCAAAGTTATGATAGAATGAATAAAAATATACCCATATTCAAAGACAAGCCCCCCTGAGTGGGACGAAAACTGGAATGGAAGCCCCGCAGACCCAATACCCCTCCTCCCAAATCGACATAATTCCTTGAATCATCTTGAAAGAAAGATTGTCTCACCAAAAGGCAACCTCTAGAAAACCAACACTGTCACTAAAATAAGACAGGACAAGCAGTACATACAGATATCCAGGGGGACACATATGGTTCTGTGAAAATGGTTAAGTCTTGAACCAAAAAAGAATAAGAAAATTAAATACCGTTCAGCAGCTTGCTGCCTTAGAATGATGTCAAGTACTCTCAAAGCATCCTGAGTGCTATTATCTGACTGAACTCCTTTGAGGGCAAGAGATATTGACTTCAAGGGTATCTTAGCAGAATAGCTTAGTTCTACTTTGTAAGTCTTTGACTGGAAAGAACGCTTTGTCCTCTTGCCAGTCTCAGCAGGGCCTCCATCAGCAACAGGACTCCTGGTTTCACAACCAGACAGTGAGCTATTGTGACAAAAAAGTTATAACATCTAGATTCTAACATATACAAAATCTAAATCCAGCAAGGAGAAAAAGAATATACCATTTCGTAAATGAGTCTTCTAGCACTATTGTAAATTCAAACTTGTTCTGTGGCAAAGGACCCACTGTATACAAACTCTTTTCACCATCATAGGCAAATCTTTTTCCAGCAAGTTCCGAAGAGTATGTTTGGTAAAGTTTATCAACAAGTTTTCTCCCAATCCGCTTGCTTTCAACAACTCTACTATCTTCTGACGAAACTGTAACCTGCAAATCATATTTTGGTAAATATTCATCCTTAAAGTGAACTTCCAGGAAGAAACAGAATGGAGACAAAATAACCTACAGTATACTGGTAAAATACAGCATCTGGGGCATTGACAGAAACTTTGAAGTGATTGGCAAGCAGGGATATCTTTCGTCCACTTGTCCCAACTTCACTCCTACTGACAATAGAATACTTGGGAGGCTTCAAGCTCTCTAGCTTCACATTGGATGGTATTGTTGGCAGTGGTAGGGGCAGAGATGGTAATTCCAGTGCTTCTTCAGTACTTGCTTTCTCCATCTTGAAATCAATCAGTAAGGACATTAGTACTAGATTGATAGCATTAGTTTCACCACTAATTGCAAGTAAACTGTACATGTAAACAACTAAAATGTACAAGACTACACAAATCTCATGGAATTGTGAAATAACAGAATCTCCACAAGAGCAAAATCTTATAAGATAAACATTTCCATTGATTAGATGAATAGCTTCAAACATTTTAATTGTCAAAGAAGAAATCCACAACAAAAAAATTTCTCCTTCAGTGAAAAACAAATAGGAAAATTAAAGACAAAAAACAGCAATAAAATAGAATAAAATAAATGAAAAACACAGCATATGAGTTACTAGTTGTCCAAGATTACAAGTTATCAGAACCAGCATATAAGATTAGATACAGGTGATGACCAACATAAAATCTTACAAAAAAATTTCCAAGGAGAAGGCTATTAAATTTTGGAAATTATTTCGAAAAAGAATCTTATATTGTTAATACTAAGCAAAGATAAACTTGAAAGGATGGGGAGATAAAATTCCAAACAGGCAACTTACATAACTATCCTTAGAGAGCAAAAATTCAAATGCTAAAGTTGTAGCAGAAAATTATACAATTTTCTTTTTGACATTAAATAGCTCCACTCTATACTACTTATGTGTGAGTGTCAAATATGGGTATGAGTACAACATGGCATGCTTGATTTCTTCTAAGTTTTTCATTTATTTGGAGAGCAGTTAGAAGGTCGTCTCCCATACCCATGACCAGAAACGGGTACTTCAAGAAAAATCTAAGCAACATAGGCTCGACTTTAAAAATAAAACGCGATAATATTTTTCCGAATAGGAAAAAAAAAAAGCCAGTACTCGAAATCAGTTGCTCTGGACTAACAGTGGAGGACATGCACTAAGGGGTGAAAACAAAATTAAAGAAACCAAGAGCAGAGAAATACTGCTTATTTTATGCAATTACAACAAATAAAAAGCTTCTCTCAATGAAATATTTTTCCTGGTTAGGGTTGTTTAGCACGGATTAACAAAATAAATCAAAATCTTAAGAAACGGAAATAATAATTTAGAATAAAAAGTCAAAATCGCTTTGACGATTATTTAACATTGCGAAAATCAAACGGCATTCTCAAAAGAAATTGCTTCCGAAAGGAGTTAAAGTTTGAACATCAAATAGAATTCAAAATACAAAAAAAATATATATATATCAAAACAGGTTTTCGTTGACTCCTCGAAATAAGCAAAAAAAAAACAGAGTAAGAGACCGATAGTAGAGTCCAGCACGAGAGAAGTTTCAAAAAATTTCTTTTCCTCGAATACAATGTCTCAGATTAACAAACAACGTGAAATTTTAGTAAGAAAAAATGTCTGAGATTAGCCAAGAAAACAGAAACAAAACAGAAAAACACAAAAGCTTACAGAGGAGAACATAGGTAGAACTTAAAGCAAAATAGGAATTGTAATGGAAACCAAAAAAAAAACACATACAAAAACAAAATATCAGAGTATTAGACAACAATGCAGTTCAAAATTCAGCAGAAAAGAAAAGAAAGTTCAAAAGAAGAAAACATAAACCACAAAATATGGTAGCAAGCAAACAAGCAAGAAAAAGAGAAGACTTGGGACGATGATAACATTCAAGGATGAACCAAAAGAAAAGAGCATGGAAAATCATACCCGCAAAGTAAAAACAAAAGAAGAAGGCAGGATTACTGAAGAGTCGGGTCTTTGGCACTAAAAGTAAAAGAGAGCGACAATGTAGGGTGTAAGGGAAAAAAATTAAAATAGTAATTTTCCTGCTTCTTAATTCTTATAGGAGCGGCAATAAAAAGATGGGTTCTTTTAGCATATATATGATGTTAAAACACTTTAGGTTTAAATATTTGGAATATCTCCACCGTTGATATTTAACAAAACTTGTTTTGACTGCTTAGATCTTTTCCGTGGAGTAAACGAAGGGCGGCTATTCCGGTCTAGAACAATCTCTGTTGAACCCTTATAGCTAAAAAGATCAGATCGTTGATATTGATTGGTTAGAAAAGGTTTAACGATGAACAAAAATCAACGGCTCAGATCCCTTGGTTTCTGCTGCATTTGGAATGTGTTTGGACACTGTAAAAGTAATTGGATTTAAACTCTATAGATATTTTATCCCTTAAAATATATTATAATTATCTTGTAACTCTAGTTTTAATAGGGTATTTCATTGGGTATCAAAGTTTTTCTATATGTTTCATGAATCGAGTCAGTTTAAGTGAATTAAATTAGTTTTATGCGATTAGTTAACCTTCACGGGACAATTTGTGTGTATTTGTTATGAGTTTTAGTCCATCAATTCTTGACAAAAACATATAGTAATTATGTTATCTTAGAATTCAATAGAAGTATTGGAAAAGTTCTGTTTTAGGAGCATATTGTATTTTGGCCTTCTATTAAAAAAAGAGATAATTAGCTCTTATACATTTTAAAACATACAAATTAGTCCATCTGTTAAGTTTTATATATTAAATGATCATGTGGCACGTAAATTTAAATGATTAATTATTAATTTGATCGCTAAACTATAACTAAAATATCATTTTAATTTTTTAAAATTTTTACAATAATTCTAAAATTTAAAAGAAAGCTTAAAAATAAATATAAATTATTAAAAATATATTTAAATCCTGCTTAGTAAAACATTTATAAATTGCAATATTAATAACAAATATTTATATTTTATATTATAAAACATCTATTACTATCTATTTATAAATTTACTTAAAAATAGTTATAAATCGCAATATATATTTATTATTAAAATATTAATATAAAAATTTTCAATAAAATATTAAGAATATTACTTTAAATATAAAATTGTTATTAATGTTAAATTTTATAATTAAAAAATTTTAATATTAAAATAACTTCATTAAAATAATAAATTGTATTATTTATATTAATAATTTATTATATAATTGAGTATAAATATGTATGTTTAATAATATTAAAAAATATAATTTTTAATATTTTTAAATTTAAAATATACTATTAATATAATAATACTTGGCTCCATCCAAGTTTTTTTTTATTAAAAATCAAGTTATTAAGAAATTATTTTTTAGAAATGATTTATACTTTTTAAAACGCGAAGTAATTTTCTAAAAAAATAGGCTTAATTTTTTTTTGATCAAATTATTTCCACAAAATAAATATAGGAAAATGCAAAACAAAATTCGTAAGTTATTTTCTTGAAACAAACATGCCTTAATTATTATTGGAGTAGGACCCAAAAAAACTCGAATTCCATGAGATTTTATTCATCCCAGTTCAATGGAGATGAAATCTTCAGGCGGGTCAATTTGGATTTTTCTTAATAAGATTTTTAGTATTGGGGTTTAAGTTTAGGTGAAATTCGTCCTGCCTGTCTCGGTATATTTACTTAAACATATTTATATTAATTTTATAATTAGTCCTTAAATACTTTTAATTATAATTTCTTGATTTTATACTAATCTATAACATATATTTTAATTTTCTGAACATTTATATATTTCTTTTATAAGATTTTATAATATATTTGATTTAATTTGTAAAAAAATTATTATATTGTAAATCTCTACTTTAGTCTTTTTATAAAATAAAAATAAAAATTTATAAGTGATAGAATTTGAACACGAGCTACTTATATAAAAACAAAACATTAATTTGACCACTAAATTAAATATTTATTTTATTATAATATTTACATTTTAATTGTATTATGTATATTTTATTGTCTCATTAATTTTGTATATATATATTGATAAAGTTGTTGATTGAGTTAGTGTTACAAGCCAGTTAAACACTAACTCAAGATTGATTATAACATGTAAATAATTTTACCTTGTTTTGTATTCTCAATATGATGTATTTACATGTTTGAATTTAATTTTACTCACAATTTAATATTTTTTATTTTAATATTACACATATTTCATATGTTATTGTTAATTAGTTAATCATGTATTTCATTATTTAATATATGTTAGTTTTAAACATATTTCTATATTTTAAATACATAATTCTCACATGTGCGTGATAGAATTCTTAATATCATTTAAAATTTCAACACGAGCTAAGCAAAATAAAATAAATCTTTTAAGAGTTGGGATGAAAATATTATATAAAATTCAAATAAGGGTAGGTATGAGTATCAAATAAGGTACACAGATCCATGTTGCGGTATGTATCGCAATCTTGTTTTTCTATTTAATTTTTCTATCTTTTTATTTTTATCTACTAAACAAAATTTAAATAATTTAAATAAAATTAAATCATTTTTAACCAATTCAAATTTTAAAATAAATTATTATTTTATAAAATATTTGACCAATTCATATTTTATTTTTAAATATAATATATTTACACAAAATATAATTTTAAAATTAAAAAAACAACTATTGATTGAATATTAGTTCAATTGGTATCAGTATTATTATCGATATAAAATGACGTAGGTTTAAATACACTGAAATGCCTATAACGAAATTAATGTTAATTTTTTTAAAAAAACTCAGAATTAAAATTGGTAAAAACCATTAATTGGTTCTAATAATTGAAAATTAAATAATTCATAAATTTAAAAGAAATCAAAATATTATAATTTGATATTTTTCAATTTTAAATTAAAAATTAAATACTTATTAATTTAAAATTTAGTATGATGGTAAAATATTATATAAAAATTTAGTCATTAAAATAAAAATGTAAACCAATCATTTTTGCTATTTTTAAATTTTAAATTTTGAAATAAGATAAAAATATATCATTTGTGAAATCTAAATCTCTATATATTGATATTTTAGAATATTTTTAGAAATAAAAAAAATTTTCTCTTAATTTTTGTTTAAAATGTTAAATTTTTTGTCTATTATATTAGCTCGATTGATCAAACCAAAATCGCCAAGAGGGGTGTGAATTGACTTTTAAAAATTTAGGAAAGCTAGATGGAAAAGATAGAGCAATGAACACAATAATTTAGAGTGGTTCGCCCCCAATTGCCTACTTTACTACCTTAGTTTTCCATAGTTTCACTAATTTGTTCAACATTTGAGGACAATGTTTAACCTTACAACTTCCTTAAGATTTCTACCTAAATCTTAAAACACAAACCCTCTCAAAGAATTACAAAGAAGCAAACAAATAAATAATCCTTACAAGATCAGAATGTTTGCCAATTAAGCAGAAATAGACAAGAATACACTTGAGTTCAAGAAAAAAATAATAAAAGCTCACAAGCGTGTACAAAAAAATTATGGAAGTATTGAGCATAAAGGTTATTTGATTGATGATTTTTGCTTGAATATGTTTTTTTGTTGTTGTAGGATCTCTAGAAGCTGATATTTATACCTCCTAATTGATTTCCAACCATTGGGTTTGTTGTGGTAATTAATAGAGTCAGTGGGGATGTGAAAACCAAAGCATTTAATACACCTGCAACAATGAGTATCGATACCAAATAAAAAGGTATCGATATTTTTTTTTGTAATAAATGCTAAATTCAGTGACTGTTGGAGCTAAAATATCAATATCAGGAAGATTTTATTGATACCACATAAAAAGTATAGATACCAAATCAATACTTGACTAAATTTGTGAAATTTAGAATGTCAATTTAGTATCGTTTATTTCAATGGGTATCAATATTTTGAAGAAATCGATGCTTGGCCAAAAAAGTATCGATACTTTTTGGCCTGGAGCAATTCTGACTTGTTTAACAAACAGTTTGCCTAGTTGAAAAAATCCATAGTTAAAATCATTTTAACTTGATTTTGAGGTTGATTCATAAACTTTCTTCTTCCCCTTTTTTGTTATATCAAAAAAGACAAATAAAGCTTGAGGAGAAAAAGATGGTTAGTTCAAAAATATAGGAACATGAAGAAATATAGAACTAACATAAAAATAACCAAAGTATCTTATAATACTTAATAAAAAAAATAAGGTGCAAAAAGAAGTCATAAACATAGGAAATGAATCAAAAGTAATAGTGCAAATGTGATTAATAATGATATGAAAATACAAACTTAAAAATCTACTCTAAGCATCATCATGGGGAGAAAAAAGAGGAGTAGATGGAAAATGAGCGAGGAAAGATGCCATTTGCATCTCTAAATTCTCGAGCATCATTACTCAAAGAATGGATAGAGTCGAGGATGACACCATTAATCTCGGACAAAGGTTGAGCAGCTGGAAAGGACGAAACTGAAGGAGGAGTATGTTTGGGTGAAAGAACACGCTAGGGTGCCGAAATGTCTTCACAAGCGTCTTCGACGCCTTCATCTTCATTTTCCACCAGGTGATCTCTCTTAACCCATGCATTGGAAATGGTATCAAAATGATATCTCGCATGATGAAGTGTCTCATAACTAATAGGTTGGTTAGAAATAACGGGGGTGTCTCCATGAGTGCTAATGCCTAACCTCCTAAAGAGATATGACAAATAAGTGCCATAAGGAAGGGTGATATTTGGACTCATTCCCCTCCCGATAACCTTAGTTATGTCATTAAACATGATGAAGGCTAGGTCGGGATGCCTATTGGAAAGAATCGAGCCACCAATAATCGGTGTTTGAAGTTTAGCATATTTCTTAATCGGGGGAAGGTTCCAAGTTATGATCAAATGGAGGACACAATAATGAAGGTTAAGTTCGGAGGCTGATCTGGATTGAATAAAAAGAACGGGATTGGAATGTCATTTTTCATCGAAGTTACCTTCGGGAGGCAAATGAAGATAATTGTCAAACTCTGCTAAGGGAAGATGTATAGGGGTGTTTAATAAAAATAAAGTGATGGCTATGACGGTGTCGCTGGACTCATCGTGTTCGAGTTTAGCATTAGAGAAAAATGATCAAACAAGATTATAGTAAGTCGGTGATGAAATTTTAAGAAAATCCATCCAACACCAATTTTGTAAAATAAAAAGATAGATAAAATTAATACCCTCTAACATGGCTATATCAACTTTCCTAGACTCCCAAACTCTTTTAAATGTAAAGTTTTTATCAAAATGTTCATGAAAAGCATCGATACGAAAGCATGCGTTAAAGGATGATCAAGGACCACTAGGTTGATGAAACAATGATACATCGGTTCTTGGTCTTTTCTTAAAAGCCATAACTAGAGAATTAAACATTGAAGTTCGACTAAAACAAAAAAAAAATCATTTGGAAATTTTGTCAAACACTTGGTGTGTAAGAGTTTTAGGTAAAAATTTAAGAAAAAGTCTAGGAATAAAAACCCTCTGTAACACCCTTAACCCGTATCCGTCACTGGAATAGGGTTTGATGTATTACTGATCAATACGCACCATTTAACATACATAACTCATACATTTATGCATTCATATACAAATACCATTCAATACAATCATATTATCCCTCATAAGGATTTACGAGTCCTTAAACATACTTTAGAAATGATTCGGGACTAAACTGATAACATAAGAAAATTTTGGAAACTTAGAGATATTTCAACATTTTAGGGGTCACACGCCCGTGTGAACAGGCCGTATGGAGACAGGACATACATACTGACTTGCATTACACGACCGAAGACATGCCCATGTGCCAGGCCTTGTGAAAACTGGAGAGTATACTGACTTATGAAACATGGCCAAATCACATGCCCGTGTGCTAGACCGTGTGCTAATTAGGGGACATACAGACTTGTACCATACGACTAGTCACACGCCCGTTTACGAGACCGTGTGGAGCATACTGACTTCAATTCAATTTCAACATTAGGGGACACACGGCCGTTAACATGACTATGTGTCACACATGGCTGAGACACATACCCGTGTCTCTACCCGTGTGGACAAAAATAGGCTATTTGCAAAGTCATTATGCCACCCTGTTTTCACATGTAAACATAAGCATAAATGGTAATGTTTTTACAACACAATAGGCATCCATTTCATAACATTTCATACACATTTAATGCCAATTCCACATAATGTTCAATTGCTTAACTAATATCATACATTTTCCATCCATAAGTTTACCTTATAACAAACATATTTGCACATCTCCATTTCATCAACTATTTGCCAAAACATACTAAATTATAACATTAAGTTTAGCCAAATCACATGGCTTAACTTATACATAAAAAGTACCAAACCATAATCTCAAGTAACCATAACTATCACTATTATAACTAGCCTATACATGCCATATTTACAATTATCCACAAGTTCAAAAGTACCAATCGACAATTGGATAGTGTGATGTGTAACTCTGACTTGTCCGAAACGAGCAAGCTATCGAACCTCTATAAAACATGGAAAAAGAAACAGAGTAAGCTTTATAGCTTAGTAAGGCCGTATAATTCAGAACTAAACTTACCATAAATACCAAAATCAAGGCAAATAATCAAAGTGTATTTAATTCAATTACCAAATGCCTAAAGACAAGCATTCATCACAAATTAGTCATTTAAATACATGAAATCATCCATTATCTCAATACATTGCATCATACCAAATTCATATATCAAGTACAACATTGGTAACATTTCATTTCCAATAATATAAACAATAATTCATTTGAATATAGTAACTCATCCGTATAAAAAGAATTTATGCCTGTTGAACTTATTAGAATCTAGAGGGATACTCGGGTAATATGCAATACATATAAATCAGTAATCCGTTAATTCCTTATCATTTACCACTCTTTTGAGTTATGAACAGTAAGCTCCTCCTGAGCTGATGGACAGTAAGCACTGTTGAGCTGAAATGGTAAGCTCTAATGAGCTGAAATGGTAAGCTCTAGTGAGCTGAGAATAGTAAGTTCTTACAAGTTGATATATCAGTAAGCTCATACAAGTTGCGGTGAGTCCACAACACATGCAGGATCTCAACCTAAATGGTAACCCTAGTGACATGTCACTCGCATCCTACGAATTCTTACAATTCAAATGGGGCTCGGTAACCATCAAACTATATTGATAAAGCATTAGTATTCCAAGTATATTAATTACTCAATTATACACATTCATTACAAATAAATACAAGTATTTAAAAGTTTGATTCTAATTATACGAACTTACCTCGAGTTGCTCGAATGAAAACTATCGACTATTCGTCTACTTTTCTTTTTCCCTAATCTAATTCCGATCTCGGCTTATCTTGTGACAGCCCTAAAGTGACCCCAGTCAGAAAGTGGTTTCGGGACCACTAAACCGAGTCATAAAAATAATTAACCGTCATAGTTGATGCTTATTATATGTATGTATGCATGTATAAAAATTTCATATTGGAATTTTGTTAATTGTAAGTGAATTTTATTAAATAGGACTTATGTGGGAAAATTTAGAAATGTGCTAGGCAAATGTAAAGTGGCCTATTTATGCATGTTGCAAAATAATTGTACTTGCATGTCAAATTAACCAAAGAATAAGATGGTAGCCGGCCATGCTATAAGTTAAAGCCTATTATAAACATTTGGTGTTAGTGTTTTATGGGAGAAAGAATAAAATAAAAGGTTAGTAATAAAGTAATGAAAAGGGAGGGGTGATGAAAACAAAGTTGTCTCATCCATGTTTCCCCCCCATTGCCGTGACTTGAGGAAGAAAGAAAAGAAGAAATCGGTTCTTCTTGGCCAAAATGAAAAGAGGAAGAATAGAGTGAAGCATTCGGTTATCCTAGGTCAATATTAAGGTAAGAAAGTTTATACTAGTTCTTGAAATTTTAGCTGATATGGAGTGAGATATCAAGTTATTTTTGTAACCCATGTTGAAATTTTGAGTGTGGAATGAGTAAGGTTTTCGGCTATGGAGATTAATAAGGGTGATGGTTGTTGTTTCATGCTAAATCTAGATGAACAATGGTAGTTGCTTACATCTTGATATTTATGAGTTCCTTTCTTGGTTCTACCTTAGACCCACGAAGTATATTTTTATTTAGTGTTGTTGGAGATTGATGATAGAAGATAATGAGTGAGAGTTGGATAGATATTATGAGGTTAAAATTCATGGGATTGTAAGCTTGTAAGTTGGATGATGAAATTCATGCTTTGTGAGGGTAAATGGGTTAAAAGGAGCATTCGGCCATGATGTAAAAGCATGATGAAGTGATGTTAAATGCTTTGAATATTGAGTATATGTTGTTATAAGTTGAATTTAAGGTTTGTTAAATTGTCTTCGTCATTGCCGAATGTGTGTAGTTAAAGAAAAATTGTTAAAGTGCTTAGTTAATTGATATTAGGTTAATGTATGTGTTTTGAATTGATGGAATGGAGAGGATGCTTTAATTGTGTTATGAACAATTATATGTTAAATTAAGGTTTGCTAAGCTAGCTATTAAGGTGAAGTACAAATGTTAGTATTTGATTGCTAGTGTATATATGGGTATTAGCCGAGTTTTGAACTTGAAACAAAATGGTATTTAGTCAATACAAGTAACCATATTTGTAGAATGTATTAAGTATAGAATCGGCCTCAACATAGACATGCATATTCGGCCACATGAGGTAGATTGGTGTTGCATGTATTCGGTTAGAGGCAAGCATATTGATGCTTTTATCTTGGCTTAGATAATCGGCTAAAAGAGAGTGTGGGCTAATATGTTGAGTTGATTCATGATTTCATATATATGTGACTCTAATGTCTAATGTATATATGGGTTAAGTACCTTGAGTTTCTCTTTTTGATGTTCAAATGATTAAATCAATTTATTTGTTAAATTAAGCTCAAGAGCAAAGGGGAACTAAATCCGATAAAGGGAAGGAAAAAGTGATCGGATAGCCGTCGAAATCGTTCGACAACATCCGAGGTAAGTTGTGACAGCCCTAATGTGACCCTAGTCGGAAAGTGGTTTCGGGACCACAAAACCGAGTCGTAAAAATGATTAATTGTTATATTCTATGCTTATTATGTGTGTACATGCATATGTCGACGTTTCATTCCCTACTTTTGCCAATTACATGAGAAATTATTAAATAGGGATCAATATGAGACATGGTGAAATATGATAGACTAATTTTAAATGGTTTATTAGTGCATGTCAACACAAGGGTGGACTTGCATGTCAAATTGCCCAATTTTCTTTATAGTGGCCGGCCAAGATGGGTGTTGATGGGCAAATATATATGTTTCATTAGTTATTAAAATAAGAAATGGCATTATGTGAGAAAAAATAATATTAGTGAAATAAAGGTAAGAGTGTGTTCATCTTCCTTACCTTCTTGCAAAGCAGAAACAAAAGGGGAAAGAGGAAGGAATTTGTCTAGGGCATTCGGCTATCTTGGAGGTTAAATAAGGTAGGAGTTCATGTTATTTCTATTGATTTTTATGAGAATCTAGTAGTAGTCAAGCTCTTATTGTAACCCATATGTTGATTTTTCTTTAGTTTTGGTGACAAATTGTGCATACGGTATTATTGGATAAATGCTAAAAGGATGGTGTTTTGATATTTTGGATTGAAATATTAGAAAGGGGAAAATATGAGCTACCTAAATAGATATATATGAATTTAAAAGATGGTATGAACAAATGTGGAGTTTTGCTAGTTTAGGATTATTCGGCCAAGTGTTTATGTGGTGGAAATTAAGTGTTAAATGGAATGAAAATGATATTATATGGGGGTATGTATATTCGGCCATATGAGTAAATATATAGATGATGTTAAATTTGATTATGTATAATGGGCCATATAGAGTACACATTGTGATATTAACTTTAATTCTCTATAATTGATCAAGTGGGTGATATTGGTTTATATGGTTGAATTTGATTTATGAATATGTACCTTGAAATAAAATATATCATCGACTATGTTACTTTGGAAGTAAGAATGCATTCGGCCTTGAGACAATTTATAAGTATTAGTTAAGGTTCTAATGTTTTGAACAAGAATGGTTGTAAGATGAAACGAAAATTATTAAAATATATATGAGTAATTAACAAGGGTGGTTGCCGTGTATATAATATTTATGTGTGTTTTATTGAAATATTTATTGGGTTAATTATAGTAATTGGATCTTAGGTGATCAATAGCCGAATGGCTTAAAGTTAGTAAAAAGCATAAGGTGAATAAAAATAAAATGTTGCCGTATGATTCTTTTGATATGAAACTATTAATGTTATGGGATATAAATAACTAGCAAGGTAATTAAACTAGTTAATTTATTTATTTAAGCTCAAGAACCTAAAGGAGAGGCGTCCAACAAGGGGAAATCGAAGGTCATCGAGTAGCCGACTTGGAATTATTTTACCCAACATAAGGTAAGTCACCAAGCATATATTTTGTATTGATCTAAATAGACATAATGTCTATGTAATTATGCCGAATGGAATGATAAATTTATATACATGTATGCATGTGGTGATGAAAGTGTTGAATGAAAAGAAAAGAGGTGAGATGTATTGAGTTGTTGATCTCGGCACTAAGTGTGCGGGTATAAACATTTATGATCATGAGATTGGCACTAAGTGTGCGGGTTTAAATTGTACAGCACTAAGTGTGCGAGTTTGATTATATAGCACTAAGTGTGCGAGTTGATTATATAGCACTGAGTGTGCGGACTTAATATATATTTTTGAATCACTATGGACACTAAGTGTGCGACATTATTGAGTTGATCACGGACAGCGGATCGGGTAAGTACCTTCAGTTCGTGACTAATAGGCGCTATGTTTATATTTGAAGTTGAGCTTGGTAAGTTTGAACCTATGTGACAATTATAATTGAAGTCACGTACATAAGATTTATCGTGGAATAGGTGAAAGGTCGTTTAGTTGTATGATTGTAATGAAAATAAAATGATGTATGAAAATGCCTCAAATATCCTATTGATTAGTATATGGAATGTGAATGCATGACTTGGTATGAGATTGAACCGATAGGTTTAAGGAACTCTGGTATGGTTCGGTATGGATGGAGTAACTAGCCTCGTTCCATTTTGTTTCCTCTTGTGATAATGTTATTAATGGATGGTAGTGCATTGCTTATGACTTACTGAGTTATATACTCACTCGGTGTTTCCTTGTCACCTATTTTAGGTTTCTTGGACTCGTCTCTTTTTGCGTGATCGGGCCGTCATCAGAGTCATCACACCGGCTAGCAACTTTTGGTATCTTCTTTTTAGTCGGTCTAGGAGAACATTTCGGCATGTATAGGCTAATATGTTTTGTTGAAATTTGGTATGTAAACTTTTAGCCATGCGAAAATGGCATAAATGTTCGGTTGGATTTGGTTCTATAATGTTAGGTCGTAAGTCTTGGAAATTCGATTTTTATGCCATATGTCATGGTTGATTATTTTTGGTGTTAAAATTCTTGATATGGCAATAGTGTAGTAGGGAGATGTTTGACAATGATTAGCCTTTGGCATGGCTAGTCATGATCATAATTTGTGATATGTATGATGAATTACTAGTTAGATCAAGGAGAAATCACGAAATAGGCATAGTTGCTTTAGTAACAGATGCTGGCAGCAGCAGTGACGTGAGATTGAAAAATCACTAAAAATAGTAGGAGAGGAATTAATTAATGAATAAATTATGTAATCGAAGCTCGATGAGTCTATTTTCATATTGAAGAAACGAAACGACCATATGAGCTGTATGTTAGGAGATAATTAAACTCTTGTGAAACAGGGCCAGAGCGATTTCTGGATTCCCTGTTCCGACTTTGGAAATTCATTATAAATTAACCAGAGATAATTAGAAGTCATGCCATATGTGCATAGATTCCCCTTTGAGTCTAGTTTCTATAGAAACAAACGACATCAGTATTTAGCCCTGTACAGGGAGATATCCAAGTCGTAATGCGCAAAGGTCAGTGTAGTCGATCCCTGTAACATAGGAGACTTTGACTAATAAATTGTACTAATTGGCCCAACCAAAAATTCTAGAAAACAATATGTAGATGGGAAAATGAGTCTAGTTTCAGGGAAAATTCACGGAACTGGATTTCGAGTTTCAGAACTCAAGATATGATTTTTAAAGCGACTAGTACGCAGAGTGGCAGCTTGTCTGGGAAATTTTTTTATAAGTGGTTTGAAGTCTGTTAACACCTCGTGTTCGACTCCGGCGACGGTCTCGGGTTCAGGGTGTTACATAAGTTTTCGAGTAATGAAACTTAGTTTACGATTTGATTAAGTCATGACGTATAATCATAACAAATATACGGTGATATAATGATTCTACTAGAATTATATGTTGAGTTAATTAGTCTATACGTATGATGGGTAGCTGTCTGTGCATAGAGATCATGTCACAAAGCAAAGCAAATCATGCTGTTTGTATGTGGCTATTGAGCCGAAAATGGGAATGCTTAATAATTTATTTGTGTTTGAATTCTAGTTATGAAAATGAAATAAAGATGTGTCATGATTTACTGATATGTGCATGAATATTCGGATGATAACGAAGGCATTTGTGCTAGTGACTAATTCCGGGCTAAGTCCCGAAGGCATTTGTGCGAGTTACTATATCCGGGCTAAGTCCCGAAGGCATTTGTGCGAGTTACTATATCCGGGCTAAGTTCCGAAGGCATTTGTGCGAGTTACTATATCCGGGCTAAGTCCCGAAGGCATTTGTGCGAGCTACTATATCTGGGCTAAGTCCCGAAGGCATTTGTGCGAGCTACTATATCCGGTTAAATCCCGAAGGTACTTGGTTTGGGAATGAGCGATCTTGCTGTAATAATTTCAATTGATATGCTCGTAAAATCCCAACGATGAGGTATGTTTCGTATATGCATTGGATTAGTTGATTCCTTTTAAATAGTATTCGCTTAGTCGATTAATGAGCTTCCGGCTTTTGGTTAAGTTGATCTCTTATGTATGAGTATAAGGGTTGGTAATGTGAAGTAGGTATGATTTTGAGAATGTGTGTATATGAAATTATCCGTTTAGTCATATGAATGCTATACTTCAATTGTGCCTAATTTCACTGCTCAAAACTTACTAAGCATTAAATGCTTACTCCGTTCTTTGAATCTTTGTCTTATAGATTTTGGTTCGTCAGCTATCGGACTCGGGATTGTCGAAGTCGAAGTCGTCCACACTATCAAAGCCCTTTTGGTACACTTTTGGTTGAACTCTGAAAATGGCATGTATAGGACTACCCTTTTTGTTGTTGGTCATGTACCCTTTGGTTTTGTATAAATTTGGATAGCCATGCGAAAATGGCTTATATATACTTTGAGCATAGCATTAAAATCGTTTTGTATGTTGTTCATTGAGAGGTATGGAAATGTTTGGTAACGATTAGCCATTGGAATGGTTAATCATGATCATTTTGGTGCTTTGTATGACAAATTCTAGTTGATTCATGGAAAACCATGAAATAGGTAAAGTTTACCTTAAAAACAGATGCTGACAGCAGCAGTGGTGTGGATTAGAAAAATCACTAAAAATAGTAGGAATGGAATTAAATAGTGAATAAATTATGTAATCGAACCTTGATGAATCGACTTTCACATGGAAGAAACTAAACGATCATATAAGTCGTATTTTAAGAGATATTTAAGTTTTCGTGGAACAGGGCCAGAGCGATTTCTGGATCCCTTGATCTGACTTTGGAAATTCACTATAAATTAACCAGAGAGATTTATAGGTCATACAATATATGTATAGATTCCTTTTTGAGTCTAGTTTCGTTAGAAACAAACGGCATAAGTAATAAAGCCCTGTGCAGGAAGATATATAAGTCATAATGCATGAAGGTCAGAGCAGTCGAACCCTGAAACAGGGGAGACTTTAACTAATAAACTGTACTAATTGGCTATACAAAAAATTCTAGAAAAAAATTTGTAGATGGAAATATGAGTCTAGTTTCAGGAAAAATTTACAGAACTTGTTTTCGAGTTTTGGAACTCGAGATATGATTTTTAAGGTGACAGTGATGCAGTTAGCCAGCTTGTCTGGAAATTTTAAATGAACTGTGTTTTACAATGAAATAAGTCTGTTAACACTTCGTGTTCGACTTCGGCAACGGTCTCGGGTACGGGGTGTTACAATTTTATTGGTATCAGAGCCACGGTTTAGTCGATTCTATGACTACCGTAATACGTTTGGGTCTAGCTATACATGCCATTATGCGATTATTTGATAGTGTGGTGATTTCTGACAATTGAAAATGTGTTTATTTATAGTAATGGATCCTGATCCCAACCGAGCGGTAGCTGATGATCTTGAGAGTGTAGCGCCTGCTCCCGCGCAAGGGACAGAGCCGGCGGACTCTCAACCTATTGCTAGTAATCCGAACGATGAAGCTAGACAAGCTTTTATAGCGTGATGAATGATTGGTTCAACCAATACATTCGAACTAATACGGCTGTTCCACAACCTCCATTCCCGGCTAATACCACCCCTGCACCTACAATACCTCCGGCAACTGACCAAATAAGGTCAAATAAGCCCCCAGTTGACAGAATCCGAAAACACGGGGCTACTGAATTTAAAGCTACGGACAGCGATGATGCCGAGCAAGCTGAATTTTGGTTGGACAACACTATTCGGGTACTCGATGAGCTATCTTGCACACTTGATGAGTGCCTAAAGTGTACTATCTCCTTGCTACGTGATTCTGCCTACTATTGGTGGAATACGTTGACTTCTGTTGTGCCCAGAGAGCAAGTAACTTGGGAGTTTTTCCAAACCGAGTTTCAGAAAAAGTATATCAGTCAGAGATTCATGGATCAAAAACGGAAGGACTTTCTTAAACTTAAACAAGGTTCCATGTCGGTTACCGACTATGAACGAAAGTTTGTAAGGCTTAGCCGGTACGCTCGAGAATGTATTTCTTCAGAAGCCGTGATGTGTAAACGTTTCAAGGATGGACTGAATGATGATATAAAGCTGTATGTTGGCATTTTGGAAATCCGAGAATTTGTGGTACTTGTCGAGCGAGCTTGCAAAGCTGAGGAGCTCAGTATGGAGAAAAGAAAAGCTGAGGTGGGAGCAAAGGAGTTTCGTAAGAGGTTTTTGGGGAAGCCCTTCTAACAGTCATCGAAGAAATTTAGAGATGACTTAGGCCGGTCTAGATACACTTTGTAACACCCCGAACCCGAGACCGTCGCCGAAGTCGAACACGAGGTGTTAACAGACTTCAAACCACTTATTTGACATTTCCCAAACAAGCTGCCAATCTGCGTACTAGTCGCTTTAAAAATCATATCTTGAGTTCTGGAACTCGAAATCCAGTTCCGTAAATTTTCCCTGGAACTAGACTCATATATCTATATGGTAGAATTTTTGTAGAATTTTTGGTTGGGCCAATTAGTACAGTTTATTAGTTAAATTCTCCCCTATTACAGGGTGCGACTACACTGACCTTCATGCATTACGATTTGGATACCAAAAGTTGCTAGCCGGTGTGATGACTCCGATGACGGCCCGATCACGCAAAAAGAGATGAGTCCAAGAAACCTAAAATAGGTGACAAGGAAACACCGAGTGAGTATATAACTCAGTAAGTCATAAGCAATGCACTACCATCCATTAATAACATCATCACAAGAGGAAGCAAAATGGAACGAGGCTAGTTACTCCATCCATACCGAACCATACCATAGTTCCTCAAACCTATCGGTTCAATCTCATACCAAGTCATGCCTTCACATTCCATATACTAATCAATAGGATATTTGAGGCATTTTCATACATCATTTTATTTTCGTTACAATCATACAACTAAACGACCTTTCACCTATTCCACGATAAATCTTATGTACGTGTGTGACAGCCCAAAATTGACCCTAGTCGGGAAGTGGTTTCGGGACCACAAAACCGAGTCATACTAATAATTAGCCATCATATTTGATGCTTATTATATGTATATATGCATGTGTGAAAATTTCATGCTTGAATTTTGTTAATTGTAAGTGAATTTTATTAAATAGGACTTATGTGAGAAAATTTAGAAATGTGCTAGGCAAATGTGAAGTGGCCTATTAATGCATGTTATGAAAATGATGGGTTTGCATGTCAAATTACCCAAAATTTGAGCTAGTGGCTGGCCATGCTATGGGTGGAAACATGTTGGGAACATGTTGGCTTAGTGTGTTATGTTAGAAAGATTAAATAAAAGGGTTAGTAATTAAGAAATGAAAAGGGAAGGGTGATGAAAACAAAGTTGTCTCATCCATCCCCCCTCCATTTGCCGTAACTAGACAAAGAAAAGAGAAAAAAAAAAGAAAGAGTGTGTTCATCTTCCTTACCTTCTTGCAAAGCCGAAACAAAAGGGGAAAGAGGAAGGAATTTGTCTAGGGCATTCGGCTATCTTGGAGGTTAAATAAGGTAGGAGTTCATGTTATTTCTATTGATTTTTATGAGAATCTAGTAGTAGTCAAGCTCTTATTGTAACCCATATGTTGATTTTTCTTTAGTTTTGGTGACAAATTGTGCATACGGTATTATTGGATAAATGCTAAAAGGATGGTGTTTTGATATTTTGGATTGAAATATTAGAAAGGGGAAAATATGAGCTACCTAAATAGATATATGTGAATTTAAAAGATGGTATGAACAAATGTGGAGTTTTGCTAGTTTAGGATTATTCGGCCAAGTGTTTATGTGGTGGAAATTAAGTGTTAAATGGAATGAAAATGATATTATATGGCGGTATGTATATTCGGCCATATGAGTAAATATATAGATGATGTTAAATTTGATTATGTATAATGGGCCATATAGAGTACACATTGTGATATTAACATTAATTCTCTATAATTGATCAAGTGGGTGATATTGGTTTATATGGCTGAATTTGATTTATGAATATGTACCTTGAAATAAAATATATCATCGACTATGTTACTTTGGAAGTAAGATGCATTCGGCCTTGAGACAATTTATAAGTATTAGTTAAGGTTCTAATGTTTTGAACAAGAATGGTTGTAAGATGAAACGAAAATTATTAAAATATATATGAGTAATTAACAAGGGTGGTTGCCGTGTATATAATATTTATGTGTGTTTTATTGAAATAGTTATTGGGTTAATTTTAGTAATTGGATCTTAGGTGATCAATAGTCGAATGGCTTAAAGTTAGTAAAAAGCATAAGGTGAATAAAAATAAAATGTTGCCGTATGCTTCTTTTGATATGAAACTATTAATGTTATGGGATATAAATAACTAGCAAGGTAATTAAACTAGTTGATTTATTTATTTAAGCTCAAGAACCTAAAGGAGAGGCGTCCAACAAGGGGAAATCGAAGGTCATCGAGTAGCCGACTTGGAATTATTTTACCCAACATAAAGTAAGTCATTAAGCATATAGTTTGTATTAATTTAAATGGTCATAACGTCTATGTAATGATGCTGAATGGAATGATAAATATATATATATACATGTATGTATGTGGTGATGAAAGTGTTGAATGAAAAGAAAAGAGGTGAGATGTATTGAGTTGTTGATCTCGGCACTAAGTGTGCGGGTATAAACATTTATGATCATGAGATTGGCGCTAAGTGTGCGGGTTTAAATTGTACAGCACTAAGTGTGCGAGTTTGATTATATAGCACTAAGTGTGCGAGTTTGATTATATAGCACTAAGTGTGCGAGTTGATTATATAGCATTGAGTGTGCGGACTTAATATATACTTTTGAATCACTATGGACACTAAGTGTGCGACATTATTGAGTTGATCACGGACAGCGGATCGGGTAAGTACCTTGAGTTCGTGACTAATAGGTGCTATGTTTATATTTGAAGTTGAGCTTGGTAAGTTTGAACCTATGTGACAATTATAATTGAAGTCACGTACATAAGATTTATCGTGGAATAGGTGAAAGGTCGTTTAGTTGTATGATGGTAACGAAATAAAATGATGTATGAAAATGCCTCAAATATCCTATTGACTAGTATATGGAATGTGAATGCATGACTTGGTAGGAGATTGAACCGATAGGTTTAAGGAACTATGGTATGGTTCGGTATGGATGGAGTAACTAGCCTCGTTCCATTTTGTTTCCTCTTGTGATAATGTTATTAATGGATGGTAGTGCATTGCTTATGACTTACTGAGTTATATACTCACTCGGTGTTTCCTTGTCACCTATTTTAGGTTTCTTGGACTCGTCTCTTTTTGCGTGATCGGGCCGTCATCAGAGTCATCACACCGGCTAGCAACTTTTGGTATCTTCTTTTTAGTCGGTCTAGGAGAACATTTCGGCATGTATAGGCTAATATGTTTTGTTGAAATTTGGTATGTAAACTTTTAGCCATGCGAAAATGGCATAAATGTTCGGTTGGATTTGGTTTTATAACGTTAGGTCGTAAGTCTTGGTAATTCGATTTTTATGCCATATGTCATGGCTGATTAATTTTGGTGTTAAGATTCATGATATGGCAATAGTGTAGTAGGGAGATGTTTGACAATGATTAGCCTTTGGTATGGCTAGTCATGATTATAATTTTGTGATATGTATGATGAATTACTAGTTAGATCAATGAGAAATCACGAAATGGGCATAGTTGCTTCAGTAATAGATGCTGGCAGCAGCAGTGACGTGGGATTGAAAAATTACAAAAATTAGTAGGAATGGAATTAAATAGTGAATAAATTATGTAATCGAAGCTCGATGAGTCTATTTTCATATAGAAGTAACGAAACGATCATATGGACAGTATGAAAATAGATATTCAGGTTCTCGTGAGACAGGGCCAGAACGGTTTCTGGGTTCCCTGTTCCGACTTTGGAAATTCATTATAAATTAACCAGAGATAATTAGGAGTCATTCCATATATGTATAGATTCCTCTCTGAGTCTAGTTTCTATAGAAACAAACGGCATCAGTATTGAAGCTCTGTGCAGGGAGTTATCCAAATCGTAATGCATGAAGGTCAGTGTAGTCGTACCCTGTAATAGGGGAGAATTTAACTAATAAACTGTACTAATTGACCCGACCAAAAATTATAAAAAAATTCTACCATATAGGTTTGTGAGTCTAGTTCCAGGGAAAATTTACGGAACTGGATTTCGAGTTTCAGAACTCAAGATATGATTTTTAAAGTGACTAGTACGCAGATTGGTAGCTTGTCTGGGAAATGTCAAATAAGTGGTTTGAAGTCTGTTAACACCTCGTGTTCGACTCCGGCGACGGTCTCGGGTTCGGGGTGTTACAATTTTATTGGTATCAGAGCTATGGTTTAGTCGGTTCTAGGACTACCATAGCACGTATGAGTCTAGCTATACATTCCTTAATGTTAATGTTTAAATGTGTGATGACTTCTGACGGTTAAAATTTTTGTTTTGATTAGTAAATGGATCCCGGTGTAGAGAGGGCCTTGGCGGATGACGTTGAAAGTGTAGCGGCTGCTCCTGCGCAAGGGACGCCGCCTGTTGAACCTCAGTCATCTGCGAATAATCAAGGTGAGGGGGCTAAACAAGCCTTCTTTACCATGATGAATGAGTGGGTCGCGCAATATGCCCGAACCAATCCGACTGTCCAACAATTCCCGAATTTGAATAATCCACCCCAAGAGCCCGTAATGCCATCAGTCACTGATCCTGTGAGGCTGAGTAAGCCACCTGTAGACTTGATTAGGAAGCGCGGGGCTGAGGAGTTTAGGGCCATAGTTACTGATGATGCTGAAAGGGCCGAGTTCTGGCTTGATAACACCATTCGGGTGTTTGATGAACTGTCATGCACACCCGATGAATGTCTAAAGTGTGCTATATCCTTGTTGCGGGACTCAGCCTACTATTGGTGGAGGACCCTGATTTCCATAGTCCCAAACGAACGAGTTACTTGGGACTTCTTTCAAACGGAATTCCGAAAGAAATATATTAGTCAACAGTTCATTGATCAAAAGCGCAAGGAATTCTTGGAACTCAAGCAAGGCCGTATGACAGTACCTGAATACGAACATGAATTCGTAAGACTCAGTAGGTATGCCCGGGAATGTGTAGCTGATGAGGTTGCTATGTGCAAAAGATTCGAAGAAGGATTGAATGAAGATTTAAAGCTACTAGTGGGTATTTTGGAGATAAAAGAATTCGTGACACTAGTCGAACGGGCCTGCAAGGCGGAAGAACTTGGAAAGGAGAAGAAGAAGGCTGAATTTGAAGCTAGAGACTATCGTAAAAGATCGACGGGTAAAGCTCCGTTCTTAGCTGTAAAGAAGTTCAGGGAGGACACTAATAAGTCGAGGACGTCTGCGGGAATTTCCATCAGAGCACGACCATCGACGGACTCCCGAGCTACTTCGGTAGCTAGTGTGGGCAATAATCGTCAAGAGAAACCTGAATGTCCCCAATGCGGAAGACGACACCTAGGTGAATGTTGGGGTAAGTCTACTAACAGGGCCTGTTACGGATGCGGTTCGAAGGACCACTTCATTAGAGATTGCACGGAGCTTGATGAGAAGAATAAGATTCAAGGTGCAAGACTTAGTGGAGTGACAACTAGAGGTAGACCACCGAGAATTTTAGGAGGTAGGGGTGGTAGTCAGAGAGGGGCCTCTGATACGGCTGTTCAAGCCGAGAACCGTACTCCTGCTAGAGCATATGCCATTCGCGCACGAGAGGAGGCATCCTCCCCTGACGTCATCACTGGTACCTTCACTCTCTTTGATACTAATGTGATTGCATTGATTGACCCTGGCTCTACTCATTCATATGTATGCGAAACCTTAGCATCCAGTAAGACTCTACCTGTTGAGTCCACTGAGTTCGTAATTCGAGTGTCAAACCCTTTGGGTCAATACGTACTTGTTGATAAAGTGTGTAAGAGATGCCCTCTAATAATCCGAGAATCTTGTTTTCCGGCCGATTTGATGCTTTTGCCGTTTGACGAATTTGATGTTATTCTTGGTTTGGATTGGTTGACCGCACATGATGCGGTTGTGAATTGCAAAAGCAAGACTATTGATTTGAGGTGCGCAAATAACGAGATAATCCGAGTTGAGTCTACGGACTTAAGGGGGTTGCCAGCTGTAATATCAGCAATGTTGGCCCAGAAATATGTAAGAAAAGGGTGCGAAGCATACCTTGCGTATGTACTTGATGACAAAGAATTAGAAAAGAAACCCGAATCTGTGCCGGTGGTTTGTGAATACCCGGATGTTTTTCCTGAAGAGTTACCGGGTTTTCCACCTGTTCGGGAGATAGAGTTTGGTATTGAGCTTGTACCTGGAACTACGCCAATTTCGATAGCTCCGTATCATATGACACTAATCGAGTTAAAGGAATTGAAAGCTCAATTGCAAGAGTTGACGGATAGAGGTTTCGCTCGACCAAGTTTCTCACCTTGGGGTGCACCAGTATTGTTCGTGAAAAAGAAGGACGGAACCATGAGGTTGTGCATTGACTATCGTCAACTGAATAAAGTGACGATAAAGAATAAATATCCATTACCGCGAATTGATGATTTGTTTGATCAACTAAAGGGAGCCTCAGTGTTTTCAAAGATAGATTTGAGATCGGGTTATTATCAGTTGCGGATTCGAGATTCGGACGTACCCAAAACTGCTTTCAGAACGAGGTACGGTCACTACGAGTTCTTAGTGATGCCGTTCGGGCTCACTAATGCCCCTGCGGTATTTATGGATTTGATGAATCGGATCTTCAGACAGTATTTGGACCGGTTCGTAGTTGTGTTCATTGATGATATCTTAGTCTATTCAGGAGATGAGACCGAACATGCTGAGCACCTGAGATTAGTGTTGCAAATTTTGCGGGATAAGAAGTTATATGCTAAGTTCAGTAAGTGTGAGTTCTGGTTAAGAGAGGTTAGTTTCTTGGGTCATGTGGTATCCGCATCGGGTATTCGAGTTGACCCGAGTAAAATTTCAGCCATACTTAACTGGAAGCCTCCAAGAAATGTTACCGAAGTTCGGAGCTTCCTGGGGCTCGCCGGTTATTACCGACGATTTGTAAAAGGTTTCTCGATGATAGCCACACCAATGACGAAGCTACTTCAAAAGGATGCTAAGTTCGAATGGACGGAGAAATGTCAGAAAAGCTTCGATCAACTGAAAACTCATTTGACTGAAGCTCCAATTTTAGTGCAACCCGAATTAGGCAAAGAGTTTGTCATTTATAGTGACACATCCCTACTCGGGTTGGGTTGCGTATTGATACAAGAAGGTCGAGTTGTGGCCTATGCGTCGAGACAATTGAAGCCACACGAGAGAAATTATCCAACCATGATCTCGAACTAGCCGCCATCGTATTTGCTTTGAAAATATGGCGACATTATTTGTTTGGCGAAAAGTGCCATGTATTTTCGGATCACAAAAGTCTCAAATATTTGATGACTCAAAGAGACTTAAATCTGCGACAAAGACGTTGGCTTGAGTTGTTGAAAGATTACGAGCTTGTCATTGATTACCACCCGGGAAAGGCTAATGTGGTTGCGGACGCCTTAAGCCGGAAATCGCTGTTTGCTTTACGAGCGATGAATGTGCACTTGTCTGTTCTACCCGACAATGTGTTAGTTGCTGAATTAAAGGCCAAACCATTATTGATTCATCAAATTCGTGAAGCTCAGAAAGTCGACGATGAATTGGTTGCAAAACGGGCTGAATGTATTCCGAATATGGAATCCGAATTTCAAATTGATGATGATGATTGTTTGAGGTTCAGAAGTCGGTTGTGTGTTCCAAGAAATTCAGAACTCATTTCGATGATTCTGAACGAAGCCCATTGTAGCCGAATGTCAATTCACCCGGGGAGTACGAAAATGTACAACGATTTGAAACGTCGATTTTGGTGGCATGGTATGAAACGGGACATCTCCGACTTTGTTTCGAGATGTTTAATATGTCAACAAGTGAAAGCGGAACATCAAGTGCCTTCAGGATTACTTCAGCCGATCATGATACCCGAGTGGAAATGGGATCGAGTCACAATGGACTTTGTGTCCGGACTGCCATTGTCAGCAAGTAAGAAGGATGCGATTTGGGTTGTTGTTGATAGACTGACTAAGTCGGCTCACTTTATCCCCGTGCGTACGGATTTTTCATTGGATAAACTAGCCGAATTGTATGTTTCTCAGATTGTGAGATTACACGGGGTACCTATTTCTATCGTGTCGGATAGAGATCCGAGATTCACCTCGCGATTTTGGAAGAAATTGCAAGAAGCTTTGGGTACCAAGCTGCATTTTAGCACCGCTTTTCATCCACAAACCGATGGTCAATCCGAGCGGATAATTCAGATACTTGAGGATATGTTGAGATGTTGCATCCTCGAGTTTAGTGGTGCATGAGAACGGTATTTACCTTTGATTGAATTCGCTTACAACAATAGTTTTCAATCAAGTATTAAGATGGCACCTTACGAGGCTTTGTACGGTCGTAAATGCCGTACACCATTGTTTTGGACCGAGCTCGGTGAAAGTAAAATTTTCGGAGTCGATTTGATTAAAGATGCCGAACAGAAAGTAAGGGTAATCCGTGAAAGTCTAAAGGCAGCCACAGATCGTTAGAAATCGTATGCGGATTTGAAACGATAAGACATTGAATATCAGGTGGGAGATAAAGTGTTTCTTAAAGTTTCGCCTTGGAAAAAGGTACTCAGATTTGGCCGAAAGGGCAAGTTGAGTCCGAGATTCATTGGGCCATACGAAATATCCGAACGAGTCGGTCCAGTTGCGTATCGATTGATTTTACCCCCTGAACTTGAAAAGATTCACGACGTCTTTCATGTTTCGATGCTTCGACGCTATAGATCTGATCCTTCGCACATAATTAGTCCGCCGGAGGTTGAAATTCAAGCCGATATGAGTTATGAAGAAGAGCCGATGCATATCCTAGCTCGTGAAGTGAAGGAGTTGCGAAACAAAAGGGTTCCGTTAGTAAAGGTGTTATGGCTCAAACATGGGATCGAGGAAGCTACTTGGGAAACCGAGAGCTCGATGAAAGAACGATACCCAAACCTATTTACCGGTAAGATTTTCGGGGACGAAAATTTCTTGAGTGGGGGAGAGTTGTGACAGCCCAAAATTGACCCTAGTCGGGAAGTGGTTTCGGGACTACAAAACCGAGTCATACTAATAATTAGCCATCATATTTAATGCTTATTATATGTATATATGCATGTGTGAAAATTTCATGCTTGAATTTTGTTAATTGTAAGTGAATTTTATTAAATAGGACTTATGTGAGAAATTTAGAAATGTGCTAGGCAAATGTGAAGTGGCTTATTAATGCATGTTATGAAAATGATGGGTTTGCATGTCAAATTACCCAAAATTTGAGCTAGTGGCTGGCCATGCTATGGGTGGAAACATGTTGGGAACAAGTTGGCTTAGTGTGTTATGTTAGAAAGATTAAATAAAAGGGTTAGTAATTAAGTAATGAAAAGGGAGGGGTGATGAAAACAAAGTTCTCTCATCCATCCCCCCCTCCATTTGCCGTAACTAGACAAAGAAAAGAGAAGAAAAAAGAAAGAGTGTGTTCATCTTCCTTACCTTCTTGCAAAGCCGAAACAAAAGGGGAAAGAGGAAGGAATTTGTCTAGGGCATTCGGCTATCTTGGAGGTTAAATAAGGTAGGAGTTCATGTTATTTCTATTGATTTTTATGATAATCTAGTAGTAGTCAAGCTCTTATTGTAACCCATATGTTGATTTTCTTTAGTTTTGGTGACAAATTGTGCATACGGTATTATTGGATAAATGCTAAAAGGATGGTGTTTTGATATTTTGGATTGAAATATTAGAAAGGGGAAAATATGAGCTACCTAAATAGATATATGTGAATTTAAAAGATGGTATGAACAAATGTGGAGTTTTGCTAGTTTAGGATTATTCGGCCAAGTGTTTATGTGGTGGAAATTAAGTGTTAAATGGAATGAAAATGATATTATATGGGGGTATGTATATTCGGCCATATGAGTAAATATATAGATGATGTTAAATTTGATTATGTATAATGGGCCATATAGAGTACACATTGTGATATTAACATTAATTCTCTATAATTGATCAAGTGGGTGATATTGGTTTATATGGCTGAATTTGATTTATGAATATGTACCTTGAAATGAAATATATCATCGACTATGTTACTTTGGAAGTAAGAATGCATTCGGCCTTGAGACAATTTATAAGTATTAGTTAAGTTCTAATGTTTTGAACAAGAATGGTTGTAAGATGAAACGAAAATTATTAAAATATATATGAGTAATTAACAAGGGTGGTTGCCGTGTATATAATATTTATGTGTGTTTTATTGAAATATTTATTGGGTTAATTTTAGTAATTGGATCTTAGGTGATCAATAGCCGAATGGCTTAAAGTTAGTAAAAAGCATAAGGTGAATAAAAATAAAATGTTGCCGTATGCTTCTTTTGATATGAAACTATTAATGTTATGGGATATAAATAACTAGCAAGGTAATTAAACTAGTTGATTTATTTATTTAAGCTCAAGAACCTAAAGGAGAGGCGTCCAACAAGGGGAAATCGAAGGTCATCGAGTAGCCGACTTGGAATTATTTTACCCAACATAAAGTAAGTCATTAAGCATATAGTTTGTATTAATGTAAATGGTCATAACGTCTATGTAATGATGCTGAATGGAATGATAAATATATATATATACATGTATGTATGTGGTGATGAAAGTGTTGAATGAAAAAAAAGAGGTGAGATGTATTGAGTTGTTGATCTCGGCACTAAGTGTGCGGGTATAAACATTTATGATCATGAGATTGGCGCTAAGTGTGCGGGTTTAAATTGTACAGCACTAAGTGTGCGAGTTTGATTATATAGCACTAAGTGTGCGAGTTTGATTATATAGCACTAAGTGTGCGAGTTGATTATATAGCACTGAGTGTGCGGACTTAATATATACTTTTGAATCACTATGGACACTAAGTGTGCGACATTATTGAGTTGATCACGGACAGCGGATCGGGTAAGTACCTTGAGTTCGTGACTAATAGGCGCTATGTTTATATTTGAAGTTGAGCTTGGTAAGTTTGAACCTATGTGACAATTATAATTGAAGTCACGTACATAAGATTTATCGTGGAATAGGTGAAAGGTCGTTTAGTTGTATGATGGTAACGAAAATAAAATGATGTATGAAAATGCCTCAAATATCCTATTGACTAGTATATGGAATGTGAATGCATGACTTGGTAGGAGATTGAACCGATAGGTTTAAGGAACTATGGTATGGTTCGGTATGGATGGAGTAACTAGCCTCGTTCCATTTTGTTTCCTCTTGTGATAATGTTATTAATGGATGGTAGTGCATTGCTTATGACTTACTGAGTTATATACTCACTCGGTGTTTCCTTGTCACCTATTTTAGGTTTCTTGGACTCGTCTCTTTTTGCGTGATCGGGCCGTCATCGGAGTCATTACACCGGCTAGCAACTTTTGGTATCTTCTTTTTAGTCGGTCTAGGAGAACATTTCGGCATGTATAGGCTAATATGTTTTGTTGAAATTTGGTATGTAACTTTTAGCCATGCGAAAATGCATAAATGTTCGGTTGGATTTGGTTTTATAACGTTAGGTCGTAAGTCTTGGTAATTCGATTTTTATGCCATATTCATGGCTGATTAATTTTGGTGTTAAGATTCATGATATGGCAATGTGTAGTAGGGAGATGTTTGACAATGATTAGCCTTTGGTATGGCTAGTCATGATTATAATTTTGTGATATGTATGATGAATTACTAGTTAGATCAATGAGAAATCACGAAATGGCATAGTTGCTTCAGTAACAGATGCTGGCAGCAGCAGTGACGTGGGATTGAAAAATTACAAAAATTAGTTGGAATGGAATTAAATAGTGAATAAATTATGTAATCGAAGCTCGATGAGTCTATTTTCATATAGAAGTAACGAAACGATCATATGGACAGTATGTAAATAGATATTCAGGTTCTCGTGAGACAGGGCCAGAACGGTTTCTGGGTTCCCTGTTCCGACTTTGGAAGTTCATTATAAATTAACCAGAGATAATTAGGAGTCATGCCATATATGTATAGATTCCTCTCTGAGTCTAGTTTCTACAGAAACAAACGCATTAGTATTGAAGCTCTGTGTATGGAGTTATCCAATCTATCATGAAGGTCAGTTATCACACCTGTATAGGG